>NW_017805538.1:1797287-1801010 GCF_001891065.2 Hippocampus comes | reverse complement strand
TCGAAATATAATTTAAAATGGCCACATTACATTGAATTTGATGCAATATATTAGCAAAAGTACAGGAAAAATAAATAATACTTTTTTTAAAATAATGCAATGAAATTATTTAGGGGGGGCTAAAGACATTTTTAGGGAGGCTGAAGCCCATGGTTTGACGATAGCTTGAGGGCAGTGGACAAAGAGGAAAAACAACATTTCAAGATGCTATTATTCTTATTATTCTTATTAGTTGCGGTGCTTTTGAAAATGGATATATGAGGCTTTCTCTCGAAAAGTGAGCGAAAGAAAGGGAAATTGTATGTCTTGGTTGCAGCATATGTATAATAAATGACCACAAGAGGGCGCCTGAGCTCCACCGACTTGTACAGGCCAGACACTGGTGGTGGCTTGGAACAGGTCGCGCTTCAGTGTTTTGGCTCGGGATCACATTGACTTTTGCATCGTGTTACATTTGATATAATATCATCTAAATATAATCCAAAGCAACAGAGAATCGACAAAGAAATTAGATATTTAGGCTGGTCACTATTATAGGGACTAAACTGATTGGTTACCTCATATCACTATAAAGCTCAGATACATCTGAACAAAAAATGTGCACCAGAAGCATTGCAGCAAGCTTTCCATGTCCATCCAAGTAACCCCACCCAAGCCCACTCACACAAAAGCCTTCGATCACATTTATTTGTGGTGTTGGAGACAGAATTTTTTTTTTCTGCTTTCCATTACAAAAACTCTCTGAACCACAATTTCAACTAATTCGATCAAACTAATAGAGAACAATGAAGTAACATGAATAAATGTATTTCCAAAAACATAGAAGTATAGAGGCGGCACGGCAGTCCAGTGGTTAGCACGTCGACTTCACAGTGCGGAGGTACCAGGTTCAATTACAGCTCCGGCCTCCCTTTGTGGAGTTTGCATGTTCTCCCCATGCCTGCGTGGGTTTTCTCCGGGTACTCCGGTTTCCTCCCACATTCCAAAAACATGCGTGGCAGGCTGCTTGAACACTCTGAGAGGGAGGACATTTCATCTGTGCTGTATGTTGCACATACAGCGCACTTGTCTTAATTGTCCCTAGGTGTGAGTGTGAGCGCGAATCGTTGTTCGTCTCCATGTGCCCTGCGATTGGCTGGCAACCTATTCAGGGTGTCCCCCGCCTACTGCCCGAAGACAGCTGGGATAGGCTCCAGCACCCCCTGCGACCCTGGTGAGGATCAAGCGGTTCGGAAAATGAATGAATGAATGAATGAATAGAAGTATAGATTTTTTTTTTAAAAACACGAATCTAAACCCTTCGAACAGGGGTAGGGAACTCCGATCCCTCGAGAGCCATATTGTGCCTTTTTTAGATCCCTCCCTAGTCCAACACACCTAATTCAATTGATCCTGATCGTTTCGGGCTTCTACAGAGCTTTTTTGATGACCTGATCATTTGAATCAGGTGTGTTGAAGTAGAGAGGGATCTAAAACAGGCACGATATGACTCTCGAGGAACCAGAGTTCCTTACCCCTGCCTTAGGAATTGACCTTGTAGTACCCCCCCCCCCCCCCCCCCCCGCCCTTAAAAACCCATGAACTTAAATATCTAGTAAACTAGCACAAACGTGTCAGGTGAACATTTCAGTACAAATTGGATTTCGATGCCTGTGCCTCAAAAAATAAATGCTGGCAAAAGTTGAAGGTAGAGCAGCACAGCCATCTCAGGCCAAGACTTGAAGTAACGCTAAACTTCAAAATCATGCCTCACTTTCAAATAACAATCACAACAGGTCGATGCATATTTCAAGTGAAAAAGAAAATTATTTTGTATCGCTTTCACTTTGCCACCCAAGTCAATGCCATTAGTATGGAACATTCATTTGCTCTTCTTTTGTGTAACTTTGCTGCAGTTGGCTGCCATTTCTGCTATGTTGTTGGGGTGTCTGACCGCCAGGTTCAATGGATATGTTTGGTCAAAGAAAAAGTCTTTTGTATGGAAGGGATGCTTAGTGTAATTAAAGTCACTGTCTTGCAACACAGGACACGCAGTGGGTTTGAGCTGGCCTCCGAATTTTAGAGCAAGGCATGCTGCAAATCTTCAATGCTGCAAATTTGTTCTGGAAAACAAACGGTTTGGCTCATTCTGGTCACGTGATCACAACAAGCACTATTACGGTACTGAAGCTGAGTAGCGTGTACACAGTCTGTGACTGCGGCGCATGTGAGAAAACAACGTGCGCATGATGTGCAGTCCGCCATTTGAAGATGCCCATGATATAGGAATGAAAGAAAATCTATTGACCTTTTAAAAAAAGTAACGCCAGACCATGTCAGCTTGGAATTTCTGGCTGTTCAGGAGTTGTCCTGAATTTATTAAATGCCACAATACCCCTGGACACATTACATCACAGGTGTCAAAGTCAAAAAAGTCTGCGGGCCAGACGTCGCCCTCAACAGCATTTTATGTGGCCCGCGAAGGCAAATCATGTCCGTTGATTTCATGCTTCTTGCAAATTGTCTTCATTTCACAACAATGACATATGAGCTACAGCAAGATTGTTTTGGGTGACCAATACCCCCTTTAAAATAAACGGAAACATAGTTGAAAAAACAATTTCCTGGCTTCTAATTTCAAAACAAGTTATCCATCAATTTGTTGTGTAAAAGTGATATCATCAGGTGATCATACATTTATATGGGCTCAGAGACATAACGGCCCTCCGAAGGAAACCATGAGCATAATGTGGCCTGCGACAAAAAGCAGCGCCGACATCCCTGCATTGCATTGAAGAGGAGCTGGCTCATGAGCCGGTTACCCCCAGAGAAGCCAAATTCATTACTAATGCTAATTACAGTTTGAAACGGGTAATACTAATTGTTTAATCATGGGTTTTCCATAGAAATGCTTTCGTCACTAATTGGTTTACTTGTGCAGCTTCAGGAAGTTGCGTTGCATATTTCAAGTTCAACAAATTGTGTCGTCACAGTCAATTTTCAAATGCAATGTTTGATAAAAGGGGAAAAGGCCAAGAGCAAACAGTCTTGCTGAAAAAAAAATATGAAAGACAACAACATCTGCCACCCACACTTCAGCACTGAAATAGTTTCTATAAATAAAGCGGAAGACACAAGTGGCGTGCAACATTTCAAATGCCGGGGCCGGTGAGATATGAGAGCCTTCCTGCAGACGAAGCAGCCTCCAATTGCCAGGCTGCTATCAAAGTGTGTTAATGTGATGGATAGGATTTCTCCATTCATCCGCCGCATGCTAAATACTGGCCTGCAGCACTGAGCTGACGCTCTCGCTCTTAAATAGGAATGACAAATACAGCCTGAATTATTTCAGAAATTTGCTTCAACCACATGTTGGAATGATGCTGCATATGTTGCTTGCTCCCCTCAGAATAAAGGTTTTCTCCATACTTGGAGGCCACTTAAGTTCATTCCATGTCAGGTTTAAGAAGCCACTAAGAAAATGACCATTTTGCTGTCCCATTTCCAACTTCCTCTTTTGAAACAAATATCAAAAAAAGAAAATCAAGTCCTTCTGCGTGTTGTCATTTTTTTAAAAATTATAAACGTATTGAATGCATGCGACAAGGTGAGAGACCAGGATCTCTCTCTGTGCTCGCAAAGTCAACTGACACCTCTGACATATCTATCTATCTATCTATCTATCTATCTATCTATCTATCTATCTATCTATCTATCTATCTATCTATCTATCTATCTATCTAT
>NW_017805538.1:1790605-1794179 GCF_001891065.2 Hippocampus comes | reverse complement strand
CCCCGCAAAAAAAAAATATGTATCACCTTTAACCCTTTCACGCACCCTGCAACCTGTTGACATCAGCTGTCCGCTGAAGTGACCGGAGTTAAACGAGGAAACCGAATGAAAACAAAAAAATTTTATTGTTCGTGAAAGTTAAAACGTCAAACTTGACCGAGATCTTCAACAGTCATCGATTTCACCACGCTTATGTTATGCTGATAATACTGTAAGTTAGATCTGATAAAATACACAGCTTTTATCTTGTTATACTACAAGGTTGTTCTCGTCAACGTACGACTTTATTCATTTTGTATTGATTGTGTGGCCCTGATACCTCCTTCATACATTTGAGAATAATGTGAAGTACAAAAAAAAAAAAAAAAAATCTGATGAAAAGGAGGCCGAATTTTTTCATATTTATTCCACAATTCATAATTCACATTTTGGACACATTTTCGAAGAGCTTGGCCACGGCCAAATGAAACTGGAGTGGGGCTCTACACTGGACTACCCTCAAAATCGGAGACATTTTGATGCTTTTACAAGAATTCTGTGCAAGTCAAGAGCCATGCTCACTCATAGATTCCTAATCCAAAATACTGCGTACGGCAATTTCTTTGAGTGTTAAAAAAAATCCTGTTCAATTGAATTGTACAGGTCAAAAGTGGAACCCCCCAGCAATTATCATTGTACAATCCACCCACGACTGAGAGTTTTACAACTCTGTATCTCTCTCCACCTCCTATCCTCTATCTCCATCTCCTGTAAGAGTTTACATGGAGGACAGTGGCCCTAGATAAAGAAGCCAACTGATCGCAGGGTACTTACTGCAAATCAGAGGTGGACGATTACTTTTCGAATGGACCGGGCAACTCAATTGTGTTATATTAATTTAATGTCCTTTCCACAGTAAAACAGTAAATTTTATTGTTTTAATAAGTGCTGACCCAGGTCATTTGGGGGCCCGAAGCAAAATATTGCCAAGGGACCCATATTTTTGGGGCGCCATTTAGTTACAGTGTATTGTGCAACCCATACACGCAGATTTCACATATTCGTCAGATTTTGCAGCACAATGAATCTAGGATAACATTTCAATACGATGGACCGCCATTCTTGGACTGATTAGTGTCTGACTTTTCAGTTTAGGTTTTCTGAATTTTAAGCCCGTATCTCACTGAGTGGCAAAGGTTTTTTTTTTTTTTTGTCAGGGTTCATTCAATGTTGCAAATAGTTGCACACATGAAACTGTTTTAATGGTTGCAAAGAGTTTTTCTTATTGCCATCAAATTTGGAACCGTTGGAGACCATCAAAATTGTTGGCAAATGGCCTTGCGACCATTTGTGGCACTGAATGAACCCTGACGAAAAAAAAAACACATTCCTTAGGTGTGCACACATTTACAAACCTGTGTCACTTAGTGAGTTAGGTGCTTTATCGTCCTTACTTTCTGAGCTGCAAAATTGTTTATGACATCATTTTAACTAATATCTTCATCTCTTGTCGATTGACTACCTGTGCTGCATTTATATATTCCAACAATATTTCATGTATTATCAGCGGAAGGGGTGCAATTGCCGACAGGTGACCTCTTCCTCGACTTTTATTCAATTTGCTATGGAGGGGCCCCCGACTGCGGGCTTGAGTCCTGCGGCTATCAATAATCCAAATGTTTCGATTTTTTTTTTTAAGCAAATTAATACAATACAATACAATGTTATTGACAAATCGTGTTTCACAACAGCTGGAGCTGTTACAAGGTACTTTACACATGACATAAAATGATAATATAACAACAAAAGAAATTGAAAACAGTCAATGAAAAACTCCAATGAATGTGCAAAGCCGTGCTTTTGTTAAATCCAGCTTCTTTCATCTTTGGCGGTTCATTCAATGTTGCAAATAGTTGCACACATGAAACTGTTTTAATGGTTGCAAAGAGTTTTTCTTATTGCCATCAAATTTGGAACCGTTGGAGACCATCAGAATTGTTGGCAAATGGCCTTGCGACCATTTGTGGCACTGAATGAACCCTGACGAAAAAAAAAACACATTCCTTAGGTGTGCACACATTTACAAACCTGTGTCACTTAGTGAGTTAGGTGCTTTATCGTCCTTACTTTCTGAGCTGCAAAATTGTTTATGACATCATTTTAACTAATATCTTCATCTCTTGTCGATTGACTACCTGCGCTGCATTTATATATTCCAACAATATTTCATGTATTATCAGCGGAAGGGGTGCAATTGCCGACAGGTGACCTCTTCCTCGACTTTTATTCAATTTGCTATGGAGGGGCCCCCGACTGCGGGCTTGAGTCCTGCGGCTATCAATAATCCAAATGTTTCGATTTTTTTTTTTAAGCAAATTAATACAATACAATACAATGTTATTGACAAATCGTGTTTCACAACAGCTGGAGCTGTTACAAGGTACTTTACACATGACATAAAATGATAATATAACAACAAAAGAAATTGAAAACAGTCAATGAAAAACTCCAATGAATGTGCAAAGCCGTGCTTTTGTTAAATCCAGCTTCTTTCATCTTTGGCAGCTGGCTATGGTAAAGCCCTTCCTTTCTCAGCAGGACTTAGAAACAGACATCCATTGCATTGTCACATCTTGGCTAGATGATTTGTTTTTGGAATCAGACAGTGCTCCCTCAAACATCTCCACTTGTTTCCAAATGCTGCTGCTCACCTCTTAACTGGAGCTCGTGACAGAGAGCGCATGACCCAGTTGACCTCTCTGAGCTCCTCCACCCCTGGGCACCTGCCTGATGCCTCAGGTCTGCCAACCAGGCACTATTGGAGGTGCTGAGGACTAAGCGGAGCCTCAGAGGAGATTGAGTCTTTTCTGTTGCCAGTCTTTCCTTCTGGAATGACTTTCCGTCAAATATTTGGCGAGCCCCATCCCTGTCCATTTTTAAAACTTGTTTGAAGATACATCTTTTTTCTTTGGCTTTTGACCAAATATGAGATTGACATTGTTATACGGATTTAATTTGTTCAACCCCCACTTGTTATTAAGTGTGGTGTACACAGGAATGCACACATTTTGAGGCGTCCTGCTTGAAGTTACTCTCTGAATTCAACACCAAGTTGCTGAGTGAGAAATTGGCCATGTGGCTAGTAGGAGCCACAACAGCCACGTATCATTGCTGTCTCACAACAAGGCTTGCCTGGAAATAATTTCTTAATCCATTAATTGGCGTGGAGCATCCAGTGGGGCACGGCTTTTTGTGCAGTATGTTATTCAGAGATGCATACTAATCATATAAAGTGATCCTTTGTACTCAGGTTGACAGCAGTGACGAGGGCTTTTAGACATATGCACTCATGCACACAGACACAAACGCACAGGCGGACACGCACATGCGCGGGCATCGTCTGCGAGCCATATTCTGTGAGCGCCGACAGCAGAATGAGTGTATTATTTTCCTTGAAGAGTGTTATTTTCCTGTCAGGGCCTGATGGCAACGTGCCACCACATTTGACAGTGAGCGTTCATTCCTTCATCAATTATCTGTGTGTGTGTGTGTGTGTGTGTGTGTGTGTGTGTGTGTGTGTGCGTGTGTGTGTGTG
>NW_017805538.1:1787920-1790521 GCF_001891065.2 Hippocampus comes | reverse complement strand
CGTGTGTGGGTGTGTTTGTGTGTGTGTGTGTGTGTGTGTGTGTGTGTGTGTGTGTGTGTGTGTGTGTGTGTGTGTGTGTGTGTGTGTGTGTGTGTGGTGGAGGGGTGATTGAGCAAGTCAGACAGTCACCAGCTGCATCTCCATGCTGGCATGTTCATACAAATGACCATATCAGATTCACAGTGTGTGTGTGTGTGTGTGTGTGTGCGTGTGTGTGTGTGTGTGTGTGTGTGTGTGTGTGTGTGTAAAACGGCTAATTCAAAATAATTCTAAATATTTCCAGTGTCCATCTCTATGTTCTTCTCTCTGAAATTTGTGTCTGCAAAGGGCCATGTATGGACCTCCTCCTGACAGCAGTATTTTACATCGAAGTGCTATAGGTCAAATGCCACCTTGGTGTGGGTCCTGAATAATTTTTTTGCTGCTTTCATTGCCCACCTGCAGTGTTGGTATTTTATTGGCCTTAATAGACAATACAGATGGGACAAAGGCACCTAGAAGTAAAACATCTACTCCTCCATCTTCATTTAATTATCAGGCTGATAAAACAAAAGAGCAGGCAAAGAAAACAAAAGGAGAGAAAGGAGAAGGTGTCATTCGCGTTTTTGTTTCTTGTGACCACCCTCGTCAGGCGAGGAAGAGAATGAGATAGAAAGAGCCCCCTCTTCACACACCCCTGCCCGCCATGTGAGGAGAAAGCAGTTTAATTTAGATAATTATCTCACAAATTAACCACAAACTCAGTTTTTTTTTAATTACCTGTCTTGGAGGAGCATTGCAACAAAACAAAAAGAAGAGCCGGCGAGGTCTTTGTTCGCATGGTCTTGTGGGGGAGGCGTAAATTGGCTATGGCCATGCTGAAAGGCCAGATAACCCATTGAGGGAACAAACACTAAAGCATTTGATAGGCTAATGGGGAATGCTGTTAGCACACTTGCTCGTAATTGGGTGTCATAAATCTGGAACAGGTGATGGGGGGAACAAAAGAGAGCTTTGGTGTACGTATGGAGACCACTGGCGTGACTTGTAAATCCTCCCCCCTACTCAATGGCACGATGGGACGCTGCATGTACGGCGACGACAGGAGATGCATGAATGTTGGAGATCCCTCATCGGTCCTTTGTAGTGCTTGGGCACACAATCAGATATTTATCCTCGGAGTGTGCGTGTGTGTGCGTATATGTGTGTGTGTGTGCGTGTGTGTGTGTGTGTGTGTGTGTGTGTGTGTGTGTGTGTGTGTGCAAGGTCTTGTAGCTTGGATGTTAACTTGGCTGAAGGTGATGATGCCAGCAGGTATTTAACCTTGCTGTTATCATGGCAGCATGTCTGATTAGCGTCCACACTTATGGTGCTGACATTTTCAATTTCACTCGAGTCTTCCTCAGGTTTTTGTCACCGTAAGAAGGCCTGTCTATCGCACACTAATAATTGTTATTACTAGAGTTTTGCTCTCTTTGCATTGTTTGTGGTCAAGTGAGGAGAAGCCAAGTAACTCACCTTATTCTCAATGTGTGTAGAGGATGCTGAGAAGATCAAATATACATTTAAGATTCATTTTAAAAAGGAGAGGAGGAAAAGAAGAACACAATAAGTGGTGAAGAGGTGGCATATAGTTTGTGGACTTTAAAAGGTGACACTTAAAATCCCACTGTGTGCATAAATAAATAAATAAATAAATGTGGTGACTAGATATGAGAGGGATGCTAGCTTGCTTTCTGACCACTGTCAAGGTGCCCTGGAGCAAGGCAGCAATGTCTCCTCCGATCCTTGCTGAAAAACTTACTTTTCACTCTAGCATCACTTCTCACATGCCTGTATGTGTGTGATCTGATTTTCTGTGCGGTGTGTAACACAAAAATATAGACAAATGAGGGTATGTTGAATTTTCCCTCCTAGTAGAGCCTTTTTAATTTAAGGAGGAGCCATCCATTCATTTTCTATTTTCCCTCATTTGGTGCTGGAGCATATGCCGGCTGACTGATGATTTTGGGTGAGGGGCAGTGCACACACTAGACTGGTTGCCAGTTGATGGCAGGGCACATATGGACAAACAAGCATTCACGTTCCCAGTCTCTCCAACGGACTCTTTGGAGAAAACCCACACAAGCAGGGGGAGAAAATGCAACCTCCACACAGGAAGGCCGAAGTTGAGGTATGAATACCAAACCCAAATGTTCTCACAAATGGTGAGGCAAACATTCTAAAAATGAAACAACCATGCAGTCAGGCGTTTCCCATACAGTTTATTTTTGTGTATGTTTGATGTCTCCTAAAATAAAAGATGGGACAAAATTTTGAAAAAAATTGGATGGATTAATTCGGCCATTTTATTAATCATTCAGGAGTTGGATGACCATCCTGGAGACAAGCAAGGGTTCTAACATTTTCTCCTGAATCTTAATTCTTCATCACTGGCTGTAGGGGAGTCCAGGAAGATTTCTTTTCATGGGCCCAATATCCCTGGCAGTGCCACTGTAAAGAGGAACTGTCTGATATAGCTCGTGTACACAAACAGTTATGACAAGGATGTGTGTGTGTGTGTGTGTGTGTGTGTGTGTGTGTGTGTGTGTGTGTGTGTGTGTGTGCGCGTGTGTGTGTGTG
>NW_017805538.1:1728787-1787904 GCF_001891065.2 Hippocampus comes | reverse complement strand
TCTGCGTGTCTGTGTGTGTGTGCGTGTGTGTGTGTGTGTGTGTGTGTGTGTGTGTGTGTGTGTGAAGCTGGAATAGCTAAAATCTATGTCCCAACACTGAGTGGGAGGGAATAGCTACCCTCTTAAACATTTAACTCATTGTGAGGAGGATTTGCAAACACCCCGCATGTTGCTGACGCACTCTCCAAATCAGGTGTTTGATGCAGATTTCGAGCACACCCAAACACACACACACACTCCTACTTGAGGAAAATGGGTCCCACGGCCCCACTTTGTTTGTTTTGCAGGCACCACGCATTTGAGCGGGTGCTCGTCGCTGGTGTGAACGACTCTCATGCTGAGAAGGGTTCAATCACGCACAACCCCGTCAACAAGCAAGAGCGCGTTGAGGTGACATGAAGGCCCAGTGTCGCGGGAGGCGAGGGCAGGGAAAGATCAATAATAGCCAGAGTGGAGTTTGGCTAATTACAGTTGACAGCCGGCCAAGGAGTGCAGCGACAGTCGCTTCTCCCATGAGAGTCTCTTATCATTTTCTGGCCTCTCATTACAGCTTAAAAGGCCGCTGTCCTCGTCCTTGGCTCTCGATTTTCTTGATCCCTCCTCTCTTTGCCATCTACTGCTACACCCTCCTTGTCCAGTTACCGTGTCATCTGACAACTTGTTGCACGGTTGGACATTTGTGTAATCTTTCTTATTTCTGTACAATTCATCTACAGCCTCACTCACCAGCTCCTCACAATCATCTTCTATATCCTTGCTCCTCTTCATCTTCACCACTCTCTTCTGACTTCTCTCAACCACTAATCTCTTTTCATATCCTCACTTCTCTGCTCGCCAAGCCTCCTCATCTTTCTTCTCCGCTTGCCGCTTGCGCACAAGCAGTTTATGTCAGGAGGAGGAAATCATTGTGGAGGCGCAGCATTTGTCTGGACGGGTTGGGAGTGTCCAGCCAGACACTGTTAAAATAGATCTCCAAGATGTGTTGAATACTCTTCTTTTCTCTCAACAAGCACACATGTGCAACGATGTTGATCTTGTCAGACACAAGCGGTATGCGAGAATGATGGTGTGGGGGATTTGGTGGCGCAGAAAAACAGAAGCGACTTCCCGCAGGCTTCTTGTTGGGATCCAGATGGAGCTGGGATTATCTGAGGATGAGGAGATCACAGTACATTCCTTCTATTATACTACATGGACGCTTGAGGCAAAGCTGTCAGCGATATGACCGACTTTCTTGCTCCATAGATGAGGCAATACGCAGGGAAAACTTTGTCCGAAATTTGCACAGGTCCAATTTTTCCCTGAATTGATGGGTCCTAATTGTAATTAAACTACACCTCCATTATCACTAAACAGTAATTTGGTTTACTACACTTCACCAAAACAAAAATTGATCTGTGCCATATTGGTTTTTGGCACTTGTCCATTGAAGCCGTTCCAAATCTGCAAATCCATAAACTCAACGGTACCACCGTATCACTTGATAGAAATATGGCTGAATGTAAAGATGCTATTCCTAGCTGTCCAGTATCTAAAGAAAAAGAAAAAAAAAAATCATCAATCAGACAGGAATTGGTGAGGGGGGGTGGGGGGGAATACTGCCTCAAACAGCTCGCTTATCTTTGCCTGTCCTCATGCATGTGCCAGTCATGACTCCCTCCAATTAAATAGCATCTTATTTATCATATTAATTAGTGAGTGCTGAGACAACAAAGAAGCATGCAGCTGCTGAGCATGAGAGGCGTGCAAATCATTTGTTGTCTTGCTCATGTGATACCTATTATAAAGGTTAGGTCACAAATACGACGGCAGCATGTGTCTAGATTGGTTGAGAAAAACTTCAATCAAGATGTGTTGAATACTCTTCTTTTCTCTCAACAAGCACACATGTGCAACGATGTTGATCTTGTCAGACACAAGCGGTATGCGAGAATGATGGTGTGGGGGATTTGGTGGCGCAGAAAAACAGAAGCGACTTCCCGCAGGCTTCTTGTTGGGATCCAGATGGAGCTGGGATTATCTGAGGATGAGGAGATCACAGTACATTCCTTCTATTATACTACATGGACGCTTGAGGCAAAGCTGTCAGCGATATGACCGACTTTCTTGCTCCATAGATGAGGCAATACGCAGGGAAAACTTTGTCCGAAATTTGCACAGGTCCAATTTTTCCCTGAATTGATGGGTCCTAATTGTAATTAAACTACACCTCCATTATCACTAAACAGTAATTTGGTTTACTACACTTCACCAAAACAAAAATTGATCTGTGCCATATTGGTTTTTGGCACTTGTCCATTGAAGCCGTTCCAAATCTGCAAATCCATAAACTCAACGGTACCACCGTATCACTTGATAGAAATATGGCTGAATGTAAAGATGCTATTCCTAGCTGTCCAGTATCTAAAGAAAAAGAAAAAAAAATCATCAATCAGACAGGAATTGGTGAGGGGGGGTGGGGGGGAATACTGCCTCAAACAGCTCGCTTATCTTTGCCTGTCCTCATGCATGTGCCAGTCATGACTCCCTCCAATTAAATAGCATCTTATTTATCATATTAATTAGTGAGTGCTGAGACAACAAAGAAGCATGCAGCTGCTGAGCATGAGAGGCGTGCAAATCATTTGTTGTCTTGCTCATGTGATACCTATTATAAAGGTTAGGTCACAAATACGACGGCAGCATGTGTCTAGATTGGTTGAGAAAAACTTCAATCACGTCCAGTAAAACAAAACCTCAAATGGCGAAGGTAATTCTCTGCAAAATCCAAAATATTCTTCAACAATTATACAAAAATTATTATAAGAAAAGCACAGAAATCCAGCGTGATCACATGAATGGATTTAAAAACTTGTGGGGCTCTATTTTCAGGTAGCACAAGTCACACCCCAACTCTGTGAAACGGCAAGTGAGACCAAGTTTTATGTTTTTCACCGACGCATGTAGCTTTGAGTAGTTCAAAAAGAGGCGTGTTGCGCCAGTGTGGGTGTAACCCCAGCCCACTTGATTCGCCGTCAATTCGACGTTGCCTCTCATTCTCGGTACACGAGAGGCACTTAGTCCTTAACATGGCGGAAGAAGCAACTGAATTGCTGGACTCCATATCGGAGGTTGAAGCACAAGTGCTGCAAGTTGACCTCCGCGGGTGGTTGAGGCAAAGTTGGCAAGGGAGATCACAGATCTGTTAAAGGGACACTTGTGTCGAGTACTTCTGTCCAAAAGATCAGAAATTATTTTGAAAGTACTTTGCTGATGGTGAGACAGTCGCTGGCCATGGTGCTGAAGCTTCATCGCTACAAGAAACAGAACTATGGTGAATTAAAAACACATGCGCACGCACATTAACTGGCTATATTGGCAAAAAATATATCAGATTTTATTTTTCATTAGACAGCATCCCCAAAGTTTTTGTGTAACATGGCATGTGTGTTTGAGGGGTGACTCCCCACAGCCCCCCCCCCCCCCCCCCCCCCCGGGCGCCAACACACACACACACACACACACACACACACACACACACACTGTGCCACGGTACAAAGGTGCTTTTTGAAAATATATGATCGATCATACTGATAATGATGTGCTAATTTCTACAAGGACTGAGAGGGTTTCATGCATGTACGCTGTTGTCATATTTATGAATGAAATACGATGACCTCCACCAAAAGTGCAGAATCTGTCTCCCGGCGCCTGAATCAAATCCATCAAAATCGTAATGCATCACTTGTACCACCTGCCAATTCTCAAACACATTAACGACACGAATATGAAAATGTGCTAGTTTTTATGCCGAATGCTCAGGCGCCCGTCTATGAAAACTGGGCCCGACAAGTCAAAAAAATCTCACACTTAGTGACAAGCGTAACTCGGTGGGTCAACTTCATGAGTGTTTTCATGCTGCGTACTCCCCCATCCCCCACCCTGGACTGATCCACACACACAAATTCTGGTAGCTGCTGACATCAGTCAGGCCTCTCCCTTAAAATAATCCCAGCAAGACAAGAAACAACGTGTTGTGTAAATCTTGATCCTCAGAGTATTTTGAAAAAAGCGCATCATAGACATATTGTTAAACCACCTGGGACAAATTGAGAAACAAATTAAACCTGGGTGAAGGCACCATGGGTTCAGTTCCCACTGAGTGATGGTGTGAACAGGAGTGTGAATGGTTGTTTGTCTATATGTGCCCTGTACTTGACAGGTGACCAGTCCAGGGCTTAGTGTGCCTTTCGTCTGAAGTCAGCTGGGAGTGCTCAGCTCTCCGCCACCCTGAACATGGCAGGAAATGGATGGACAGACTATGAAACCGAACCGTTAGAAATAGAATCCCTCCCAACGTTTAAAAGTAACTTCAATATCATTGATTGATCAATGAATGCTTTCATTTTTAATTTGATGGTTATATCATTCATTGCCCTCAAGTCATTTTGCATTTGTCTCCAAACACACATGATCCAAGCTTGCCCAATATAAGGGTCAACAACAACATACTGCCACTGTTCCCCTCAGTCGAGCATTTTCATCACTTTCCTGATGGAATCTCCTCTTCCTATTTTGTTGCGATAGGTTGTCATTCATCCCCGGACTCCCTCTTTGTCATTCCTCTGATCTTCTGCTACCATTTGAGCATCAAAGGTGTTGAAGAGGTTGGCCATCTTGGGATCCTTCCTCACAATTCCCTTCATCTTCTTCAAAAGGAGGATGGTGCAAAGGCCAACTGTGTGTGTTTCAAATCTCTTGACTGAAATACTCCTTACACTTTGCAATGCTTGAAACCTTTGGAGCCTGTCGTACACACACACACACACACACACACACACACACACACACACACACACACACGCACACACACACACGCACATGGCTTTAAAGGTCAATAAAGACAGACTTTGGAAAACTGTGTCGTGGGTGACGATTTCTCAATCTGTTTCCTGACCTTATGCGAAAATGATAGAATCACCGATCCTGGAGGATGATCATTTTGGAGAATTAAATACACTTTATTCAAAATAACACTATTCTAGTTTGGCGAAACACTAAAAAAATAAAAGCAAGAAAGAAAAAATTCGGCTAAAAAATGATATACCATATATAATTTATAGCTCACTTCCTGTTCATTTTGGCAGATGGCAGCAATGAACTCTTTTGTTTGTCTTGCGGGGGGCTACACATACCTCCCAATTTTTGTAGCTCTAGACCAAACCTACCAGGATTGAATATTGTTTTTCCAATGTAGGTGGCGCGACAAAGTTTTTGGGCAAAATGCAGGGTACACTCTGAACTGGTTACCAGCCAATCGCAGGGCACACACAGACGAACAACCATTAACGCTCATAATCACACCTCAAGACAATTTAGAGTGCTCCGTGCAAGGGAGGGAGGAAACTGGAGTCAATATTTGTTTACTTATGTTTTATTATTTGGGGGGTAAGAGGGATGAGCCAACCTCCGTTTTTTGCGATAAACATTTTTGGTCAGTTTATCCCCATTTTTTGGGGGGTGGTGGGGTGGGGGGTCGATTACTTCTTTTCTACGCATTTATAACGGGTGTCATTTAATGCGTGGATTTTTGCTATTTGTAGCCCAGTCTAGTCTCTATCCCCTGCAAGTAGTGTGGGTCCTCCATATACTGCAATATGTACAAATTCAATCAATCAATCAAACTTTATTTATGTAGTACTTTTCATCCATAAAAATGCAACTCAAAGTGCTGTGCAGTTAAAAAAAATTCAAAATTACAACATAAGAGGAGGACACACCCTGGCCACACCACACACAGATATACAGTATATCCTCACAAGAATGCTTATGCTTGCGCGCGCGTGCGCACGCACGCACACTCACACACACAGACTGGTTACCAGGCACACATGCACACACGCACACACGCACACACGCACACACACGCACACACACACACACACACATACACACAAACATATTAAACATGCACACATATCCCGATGACCCTGATATTAAAAAAGACATGACAAGACACAGAGAAAAAAAAAGCACCCATGGATGGGTGGATGGGGAGCTGATCCACGCTGAATGACGGCAACCACCCCTCCCAGCATGGAGGACCCCCAAGATGAAACGGTGACTCTTAAAAATAAATAAATAAAAAACAAATTCATAAAATAAATACATAAATAAATAAAAAGGCTTACATTCAAAGAATTAAGATAAGTATATAAATAAGTTATTCAAAAGCCAAGCTAAAAAGATGTGCTTTAAGCCTTAAAAACATCAACAGTCTCTGCACACCTAATAATCTTCCTTTCAATGATAATAATAAGAACAATAATAATAATAATAATAAAAAAGTAATCATATCTATTCAAAGCAACAAATTAATCATGTACTGTGTGTCGTTATGTTACAATTGGGACTTTAGGGTCACACTGCATACATCAATTTGTCTGTTGGATAAGATCGAGGTCAGATCATTTTCTTTCCACAATCAAACTGTTGTGAAGAAGACTGAGACCATACTTTTATTGTTTATTTTCATGCTAACACAGAAGAAGAAAGCCTGAGCAATTTATTTACTTTTCCCAAGCTGCCCCTGTGGGAGATCAGATGTTTACTCAAGACAACACCACAATGACACACTTGCAAGAGATGCAGTATTGCAGGCAGAAGTCTATTGACTGTAAATAAGTACATCGAAGGAGCATTACATTGGCTCATGGTAGGTACATTTGCCACTTGAAGCCCTTTAAAGGCTGTTTTTTGTAAGCTAGCAAGGCCAGAACTTGGACAGACACCGTGCACGAACACTAACACTAACACACACACACACGTCACACACGCACGCACGTGCGCACACACATTGTAACCTTTAGCCTAAACCTATTCCTCATCTCTGCGGAAGTGCGCTGAGTGAATAACCTCGATAAAGGCTTTTTAATAGACTGCACTGTATGGGTACCCTGGTGTGGGGTGGTAATATGGTGGGTGGGGTTATTCCCGATGGGAGACCCGGAGATGGGAAGCAAGTGAGAGGTGAGAGCCCAGCACACACAAAACTCCAATTGCTGTGCCTGTGCTCCTGATCCTTACATACATGTAAATGCCTGTTTGCAATCCAAAATGAACAAGGCCATCTTGAGCAAGAACAACCCAGATGCGATGAGCTTGGTCAGAGGCAAGCGCTACAACTTGGTGATGTACTGGCGTTGTCTCTCGGATGTGTGAATGAAGACGTTTATTACAACAGACTTGGAGGATTAGCCAAGGGCTTAGGCCATTCTCATGGTAATGTTCACAAGGCTGCGAGTGCACAGATAAACGCAAGCACTTACCTTATCGAAATACACAGAACTGTAGGAGTTTTGCTTCACTGCTGTGACATACTGAACATACAAATATAGGCTCACAATTTTAACTAAAGAATCATGCAGCCATCACATGGCACCTGAATGCAGCATAGGCATCTGGGTTTTGTGGGATCTGCTGCCTCACAGCAAGAGGTCTTTGCGTTTCAATCTCAGCTCAGATCTGCATGTTGAACTTCTCTCCAGGTACTTCGGCCTCATTACACAGTCACAAAAAAAAAAAAAAACGAAACAAAAACAAACATTTAGCATATGTTAAACCTTGCGTTGTGTTCCGGTCAAATTTGACGTTTTATCTCTGAAAGTGGGTCGCTGATGGTGGCACCGTGGGATCGGTTCCCACTCAGTGGTGGTGTGGATGTGGATGTGAAAGCTTGTTTGTCACTGTAACCTGTGACTGACTGGCGACCAGTTCAGGGTATGGTCTGCCTTCTGCCCAAAGTCAGCTAGGCTCCAGCAACTCACCGCGACCCTGTTCGGGGTAAGCGGTGTTGAAAATGGATGAATGGATTGGATCTCTGCAAGTTGTTGTTCATTTGTTCAGACTGACCTAAGATTTTCCCACGAGAGGGCATACAATTTGCGTTTAACTTTTGTACACTTTTTGTGTTCCCACTCAAAAATGACCGTTCATTATAAATCAATGGGGGAGACAACGATTCGTGTAATAACTGAGCTCAGGCACACCCTCATTTGTCAAATGAGACACACACATGCAGAGAATACTCACACAACTCATTTTATGCTTTATTCTACTTTTTATGCATGTTGTATTTATTGCATGTGATAAAGTGATGATGGCAGCCTGTCAGCTTTCACATAATAATGAAAGCATTTCAAGACAAGGCAGGGGACGTTCTCAAGTTACATCAGGGGTGTTCACATCGCACACATTTGTATCGGTGCTGCACCGACGTATTCTGTTGCGATATATCTTACACCGGTGTAAATTTTGTGGAACGTTCACACATATAAAGCTGCTTACTAAAGAGAAGCGTGTTAACCCTGGTGCGTTCACACTACAGTTTCTGCGGCCGTGCAATACGATAGTATGATAGTAATAATATGGAAATAAAACATGCACGTGCGTAATGTGTTCTTCCTTTTCCCGCTTTGTTTGTGACATGTTAGTGTCTACTTGAGCGGCTTTTTACTCCTAACTGGGTCAGTTCAGGTGGGGGACGGAGGTGTTTAGGTCAAAGCTAGGCTAGAGGGTCTAGTTTTGACCTGATTACTGAGCTCACTTAGCTGCTTTTGTGTTAGGAATGGGATTGCCTCCCCACCCCCAGCCCCATTGAAAAGTAAGATCCATTGGATTTAGTTAATTCGAACATGTACATTGGCTGCAAATGATTAAAATGTTGTCATGTTTAACGTAATTTTAATCACGAGCCACCAAAAATCAAGTACTTTTTTGTTCAGTGCATCAACTGCCAGACTTTCCCGCAGGGGTAGAAACGTATCGTTTGGATATACGGATGTCTCCCCTGCCACCTTCGATTAAGGCCACTGTGGGAGAAGCGCACCTGCACAGCTGATGGGAGACAATGCCAGCGCTTCCTCTGTGAGATTGATTTTCTCCATTAAAATGGCATCTTTGTCTACCAACCTTTGTTATGCTAAAGAGAAGATGGAAGATTTCCAATCCAATTTGGACTGAGTTGCAGGCCGGTCAGCAATATGGGCCTCCATTGTCCCGACCAAGTCCACTGGGATGGGCGCGTGTGTCTCCTGAACGCCAATTAAGGTGGACAGAGAGACAAACAAGGTGAATTGACAGGCAAGGGAAAGGTATCCATCGTCCTCTCCGTCTCATCGCTGAAAAAAAAAATCAAAGTGCAAGAGAGGCGAAGGAGGATGAAGAGGAGAGGCGAAATAACCTGTAACTCACCGCGTTGGAGGCCCTAGCTGCAGTAATGACGTTCAACAATCTTATCTTAACATTTAATCATGTGTTTCTAGACTTTTGAATGCTGACATGTCAGAGCAAAGGTTTTTATGTGTATTTGCATTTTTTTTCTTTCAGGTTATACAGTTGTTAGTTTTACACTTGCAATTTTAATCCACTTTAACACCTTCTAGTGTTGTTGTGTGCGTAGGACTGAGATTGGTAGCCTTGCCAAGAGGTTATTTAAAAAAATAAAAAAAAGACAAACGCCAAACCTTACCATTTCTACAGGTGCTATTGGAAACATTTGTAGTCTCTGAGACTCCCTTCCAGATACAGTTGGAGCAGGAGATGTCCATCCCTCTGATTCTCAACTGCAACTCGAATTCACCAGTGGCTAATTTGCAGCGTTGGTAATAATGGCGTCAGGTAACTCTATTCTTTTATTCATGGAGTACTCTAAAAAGTTATTTTTCCCGTAGTTGAAACGCCGTTCCATCTACCGGTAAGTTTTGGGGGTGTCAAAATTAGCATGGTTAAAGCAAGTCCCTTATTTGGAAAGCCTAGCATTTTAAGAATTCTGGTCTCAACTCAGCAGACAATTCTTCTCGAGTAATGCATTGCACAGCAGCCAATATACACAATGTTTAAAGAAGAAATAGGAGGAGCCAATTGGACTGTGAGGTACCACCACCTCTTCCCAGCTTCAGCGGGATGCACCTGGTAGGCTGCTCTTTAGCAGTTAGCACCAAGCTAGGTTTCCAGAGCTCTCAAAGTGGTCTGGATGGGCACTCCCAGACTCCTTTGAGAGCCAAGAGCCAAGTGCATGTCCATCTTGTCACTTGAGTGACTCCAAGTAGGGGAATAAGCAAAAGCTTCATCTATCCATCCATTTTCTGACCCGCTTTATCCTCAGAAGGGTCGAGGGGCATGCTGGAGCCTATCCCAGCTGTCTTTGGGCAGTAGGCGGGGGACACCCTGAACCGGTTGCCAGCCAATGTTTAGCACATCCACCTTACAGTGCTGAGGTGCAGGGTTCGATTGCGGCTCCGGCCTTCCAGTGTGGAGTTTGCATGTTCTCCCCATGCCTGCGTGGGTTTTTCCGGGTAATTTAGTTTCCTCCCACATTCAAAAACACATGATTGGCAGGTTAATTAGACATCCTAGGTGTGGTTATGAACATGTATGGTTGTTTGTCTATGTGTGCCCTGCGAGTGGCTGCCAACCAGTTCAGGGTGTCCCCCGCCTATCGCCTGAAGTCAGCTGGGATAGGCTCCAGCACCCCCCGCGACCCTTGTGAGGATAATGGGTGAATGGGTGGCAGTTGGGAACAGGTTATTATTTGCAATGACTGCCTGCGGACAGCAGAGTAAAACAAAGCAAAATCAAAGCAAAATAAACAAGATTGCAGACTGCTCAAATTCAATTGTATTTCTTTCGATTTCACTGAGTGTTTCTGGCATGTCAGTACTGACAACTTCCAATCAGTCCACACGCTTTAATTTTATTTTTCCTTGAATCATCATGTTATTGATCGAGCTTTTTCCAAAAGTGCTCAAGCAGTAGTATGTTTCAGTGTTACCCTGCAACCCGTTTCTTTGGCATCGCACTTGACAGACATTTTGATGTGGACAGGCCTTTGATGGAGACCTTGCAGTTGAAAGAAGTATCGTCTTCCAGCACTTCACTTCAACACATCTCAACGTCACTTTTTCTTCACTTTATAGCACTGCGTTCTACACCACCAATCACAACTGCGACCCCCCCCCCCCCCCCCTCTTAGCATGGCTGGTGACTGACGGCTTAATAGGATTTAATAAGGCCCATTTGCATGTCAGCCTTTTAGAGGTTCTGCAAGAAAGAAAGGCAATGGGAGGGATGCGGTGGAAGGAAGTAGCTGCTGTGAAAGGATAGAAAGTGTAGAAAAGGGGGGGAAACAAGGAAGGAAGGAAGGAAAGATGGATAAATGCATTGATTTAAGGACCCACTTCTTGTTTCATTAAGGCTGCTTAAATAGATGAGCAGTGACACCATAAACTTTAGGGTGCAAAATGTCATATGTTATGAGTTTTCAACATGCATTCTTATTGCCATTTAGCACAAATGTGAAAAACGATCCTTCTCTAAAAATGGATAAAATACCGTGAGGCAAAACATTTGCATTTCGCCCATTTACTTTATGACAGCTGCTTTTTGTCTGTGTGTGTGCGCATGTAATTTAAGATTTCTGATGGGCGCTGATGTTTGTTTGTGTCGCATTGTTATTGTGAACACACACACACACACACACACACGCACACACACACACACACACACACACACACACACACACACACACACACACACACAGAGTTTATGGAGTGTTTCAATGAATTATAGCTATCTCTAAATTTGCATGCACAATGTGATTAATCAAAACTGAGATGAATTGCGATGCCCGATTTTACATACTTTGTATCTAAATCCAGCATGTGATGGCAGGTGCAAATGGCACCGCATTGTGTCACCATGACAGGGCGCTCCAAGCGATGCGATGGGTAGAATGGATCCTTATAGCTCATGTACACATTTTTGAAATACCAGAAACGACAATTATTGCATCATATCATTTCTCAGCAATGCAATTTTGGAACTTGTGAATGACCTAAGGCAGGAGTCTCAAACTCATTTTTGTCACGGTTTCTTGCAGACTTCGAAACCAAACAAATGTTTCATATCTTCATATTATTTCATAAAGGGTCCTAAATTAACAAGCGGCAAGCCAAACAATGGGGGTTCAAATTCATTTTCACAGGTGTTGATAAAAATTTACCGGCAGCCTGTTTGGCCGCCGATGCATGAGGTAATGGGCTCTGTCCAAGCATCATTGACACATTTGAGGTACAGAGACGTGCTCACTTCCAGTTGCTAATCTAATGCAGTGGTTCCCAGCCTTTTTTTCCAATCATGTACCCTTTTCTGCCAAGTACCCCCTAATCAGTGCCAAGCATTTAAACTTAAAGTGCTGTGCCATCAGTGTCTGATTTTTAAAACTTTGAAACTCCATTTGTAGTCACATCTGGAGAACTATTTGGTAATACAGTAAAAAGAAAGACCAAAGAAAGAAACAATTAACTTAATCATCAATAAAGATTTTTGCACATAAAAATAATCATACAACATAAAGTGTTCTCCTTAGTACAGATCTTTTCTCAAGGTGGAAATCACTAACTTAAACAGACACTGAGAAAAAAAAACAAATATCGAAATATCAATGTACAATTAAAAAGAAGACTAACAACATTACCAATGGTCAACACTGAATAGTACATTGGTGTACAGAATTGAGTTTTTGGGCCTTTAGTGGGACAGTTTAGTGAGACACTTGGGCTTGTGCTTCACTAAGGATCTTTGTCATTCTTGGTGGCAATTGCTCTGATCAACAAGCTCTTTTTTTTTTTTTTTTTGCCTGGATATATTTTCAGTATAAATATAAATATAAATATATTTTGAAAAGTCACTATCCCTGAAGTGCTTTAATGCACCCCCTGGGGTACACATTCCCCTTTTTGAGAACCACTGGTCTTTGCCATCACATCAAATTTTTTAAAATAAAACTTCAGGAATGAATATTAACTTCTAATTTGCTGCGGTTATCCAAGTGACAGCGAAAGGATCAAAGCATCATATCTCATTTATTGAGACATTGCTCTAACATAGTACATGCAGACCGCTGTGGGCATTGACTTGCATGGCTTATTTTGGCACACTTAACTCTGTTCAGAAGACACAAAAACCACAGAATAGAATAGACACCCAAAAGAAAAAAAGGACAATTGTGTGCAAAAAAAAAAACCTTCAACAAATTTAACCATAAGTAGACAAGATGAACTTCATAGCGCTAGAATACACAGCCTTTATTGTTACAACAAATTTGAGCTTTTGAAAACATCATAAAGAACCCATAATCAAATAATAAGAATGACAAGCATATGCTACTAACTGCAGGATGATGGTAAATGTTCCCACGAATCTTCCCCGTGGCTTCTCTCGTGGCCGGGTGCCTCGCATGGGCGGCGCGGGAGAGGGAGTGAGAAAGAGCGCCAATTTGTGACTCGACGGGGGAGCCAAGCATTGAAAAACAAAGAGAAAGGTGGACAGACTACCTTCATTGATTCAATGATGCAATAGTTAAGTCGTCTCACCGAATGTATAAACTCCTTTGTAGAACTGGCTCACTGGTAAAAATTTTGAAATACAAACCCCGCCCAAAAAACACAATACATAAGACCAACACCAGCACACCACAAAGTTTGCTGGAATAGCTTACCCTTCGTCTTTAAGAAGTCACAACTTTGGATGACATTCCCACCTTGAAAAGCACCAGTTCCGTGTGATTGAAAATGCCTCTTACAAAACATACAGGACCTGTAACACAATTTTAAAGAATGAGGTTACTGTATTTTTCCTTCAGATAATGTCCTGTTAGATTGAATACAACGGAAACCGGAAGCCTCCGAACCTTCCCATTGGAAATACATAAAGAGCTGCTGTGCATGGAGTGCATTGTGCCAGTCAGATATTCTGTACACAGAGTTGGGCATCGAGTCTCGAGAATCGATTGGAACAGGACTACATGTATTCACCTGGAAAATGATGGCATTTAAAATTTCCTCATCCTTGGTTGTGCAAATGCCTGTATTTCACACTACACTCGAGAGCACTCGTTCTCAACCAGTGTGCCGTGGTGCAATAGCGTGCCATGAGAGATCATCACATGTCATTCAGGTCTGTGGGACTGAAAGGAATATGACGGTGTTTAATTTGTATTTTTTTTCTTCTGTATTTGGCTGCGTGTCAGTTTGCTGATGCCGTTTGGCTGTCGCCGACGACTCGCACGGACTGGGCTGGCATGAAACACGGCAGCTCACTGATGGACTCGGGACGCATGATGCCCACCTTACTCTGAAGAGGGGCTTGGAAACAAAAATCGCGGACAATACAGTATTTCCACGTTATTATTTCTACATATGACATTTTGAAATTTTGGTCGAGATTTTAGCAGCAATCATAGAAGTTGACAAACAAGATTTGTTTCCGCAGGCCACATAAAATGAAGTGGTTCAAAAGCAGTGATCGAATGGCTGACTTGGAGCCAGTCTCCTTTCACAACAGTCTCCTTTCAACTCGGAATTTCATTGCGACCAGTTTTTCTTTTTTTTTTTCCACACACTGTGAGGATGGTGAGGGATTGGCCACGACCAGAGGAGTTGTTGTGTGTTATCCCAAATTTAAATGCAAATTACACATGATGGGCACTTGTGTTTGCTGGCTTCATCAAATTATCAGAGTGATTTATTTATTTTCTGGAACTCAGTATTACATTTATTTGTCTTCCACTGACACTTCCAATTCCATCACTTCATACTTCCCTTTGGGGTACTGACCCACCCCCCCCCCCGCCCCAAAAAAAAACAAAAAAAACAAACAAACAAAAATCATCAGAACTACCCTCTGATAGAGAAGGCGGTCTCCAACATTTTTACGCCTGCTGCCAACTTTGCATGTGTTTTGGCGTCTGATTCTGTGCGACTCAGGCCCATAAAGTTTCCCTTTAGAGTCCATTTCCAGTGCTTACAACACTGACGTATTCAAGCTGAGGTAACATGAATTCATTTCCTCATTTGTACAAACACACAGCCCACTTGGCTTCCCTTTCTTCTGTTGTGAACTAACCATTGTTTCTCGACTGTCAAGCACAGAGGCTGGAGCTGCACATAACGCCGCCTCCGGAATTTGATCGATCAAAGTGCGAAAAAGGAATTTGGTTTCCAATACAATACGCTTACCAAAGGTATGTCCATCTTAAGAAAAATTGAACATGGCCGAATTAAGATTTGGTCTTACATGCATTTAATAAAATGCTTTAATTCGATGGACTGCATTTTTATGTGCGTGGAAACATATTGACTATGCTCCAGTAGAGATGGGGGACTGATCCTTTTAGTGTTCCAAGAAGACTCCACCTCTCATTTTTCGTGACTGACACCCCCTCTTTGAATCCCCTCTCGCCATCTGTGATTCAACCACATTCCACCATCCTCCAGTTCTGTCACTTTCACACAATGTCAAGTGCAACGTGCTCGAATCAATGAATCTAAATATATACACAGCGAGTGTATTTTGTGTCGACAGTCGATCCGCCTGGTTTGCAGAGAGATTAGCGCTGGTAAATCCTCTCTTTTTTTGAAACACCCCTCAAGTCTTCATTCCCACAAATGCGGATGTTTCCCTTCCGTATGAGCTGATGAGTGGCACATCGATGCTTGTGTCTGATATGGACACAAACGATTATGGGGTGGGCTCAATCGCAAGCTTGTCTCAATGCCATGTTGAGCTTGGTGTCATGCGCAAAGCTGAGGGAGCAACAGTATTTACTCCTTGACTGCACTCACATCGGTCCCTGGGCATGGAACATCCGGTGCACTTCTTGGAACCTGCTCCTCATGCTGTACGACGGAGAGCTGCGGAGGCAAGATTCTTGGAACTGCTCACTGGTGCAACACGCTCAGGCAGACAACCATGTTAAAGACTAATTGACAAGCACTTAAAACAAGTCGTAATTAGTGCATGGCTGGTAATAATTGGGCAGGCAGTCTGAGCACTAATTAGCATTAGAAGAGAAAGAAAATAGCCTGCAGTGTACCTTAGTGTGTGGATAGATGATCCCCACGGGAGGGCACTGATGAAGTCGCTACTTTCAAGAAACACACTGAGGTTGGGGGAGAGTAGAGGCGAGCAAGGGGGGCGAGGAGGGGGCGGGGGTCTTTTGTCATGGTGCATGGTCTGCGGGTGGCCCTCTGCAGGGGGGTTTGGGGGCGGCGGCAGGTGTATGCGTGTGTGTGTGTGTCTGAACTGAACTTCTGCTTTACAGAACTAATTGATTCTGCAGCCCCCTTTTTTTTATCCTTCAGACCCGCCCGCCCCCATTCATCCCAGCCGCCAATTGTTTTTCACTCAAACATTACTAATAGATTTCCCACCTGCTGCAGGGACACTCAAGTCACAAACTTGTGTCTTTTGGGGTTCCTTTCCACCTCTGCTTCCACAAAGATCGCCACTCATATCGTGTGCATTTCCTAACACGCTACAAACTAATGGTAGCAGTTTGAAACTAAGCTGTATGCGTGGAGAGAACTTTCCCACTGTGCATTCTCTAATTGTTGGTTAATTAAATGAAGCATCGGGCGGATTTGCTAAATTATGAGCAATTGTCCCCTAAGGAGCTTTAATAAGGTCTTGATTGGTGCCTCCAGCCACATCCAGTGGCAGCAATGATCCTTCAATTAGTACGGAAGAGTCCCCACCGTGGATGAGGGAACCACAGGTTCTTGAAGGGAAGGAAAAGGTTCAGGGAAAAAAAGAAACACAGCTCTTAATTAATCAGTGGTGGGACTTAGGCAACGTAGTTATCTCGAAAAATTGCATTTGTTCATCTCTTGAAGACTTTGTTGGAAATGCCCCCCCCCCTTCTTCTGCTCTAGCATGTCAGAGTCCATATAGACCGGGGGTCGGCAACACGTGGCTCTCGAGCCGCATGCGGCTCTTTAGCGCCCCCCAGTGGCTACGATAGTTAGCATGCTGCGAAAGTGCATCCCATCCCTCGTCCATCTTCGCAGCCATTATGGCTGTCGCTCATTACGGCATGCGTGTGTAAGTGTGTGCGTATGCGCGCGTATGTGGTGACGGGTCGATCGTGGGAGGTTGGTTGTTTGAAAAGTAGATCTTCCGTCAAAATGTTTGTGCACCCCTCCTCTACAGGATGAACTGCAGGGAAAAAAAACCCACTTTTAATTATGAATGCTTGTTGTGTATTTGTAGCCAACTTAGTCATGTTGATAGCAGACTAGCTCATATAGATACATACAGCATGTGTTGCCTTCATTATAAGGCTTTTATTTTTTGCGGCTCCAGAGATATTTGTTTTTTGTTTATTTTGGTCCAATATGGCTCTTTCAACATTTTGGGTTGCCGACCCCTGATATAGGCGGAAGCGTTGGGTGTCAAAGAAATTGACCCGAACCTCATCAAATACCTTTGAGAAGGGTCATGCTATTTTTTCCCCCCCCCCCCCCCCCCCCCGCCTCTCCTCACCTCCGACACACCCACACATACACACAAAATGTACAAAGCAGTATAGTAGTTCACTGATTCACGAGACAAATGTAAACAGGCACTGAATAGGGACCGAGCTTGCACCACCTGCATTGATGTAAGCTATGTGAACCACTACGAGACCAGTGGCTCTGGATGTATTCATCCATCCATCCATTTCTAGGAAGATTTCCTCGGCCTACGCAGCCCTGTCGGACGGAAAACTGTCGCTCTCCCATAGTGAACACACGCATGCGTGCACACACGCAGGGTGAACAGAGATAGCAAGGTGGCTGACATTTGTGCAGTGTCGACCGTGGACATTTCTTGTGGCCAATCACCCAGACTGAAAGGGGAGCAGGAGATAAGGCCTTTTGTCTGACCTGACAATGCCCTAGTGAGGCTGCCATGGGAGACCATTCAGTGTGTCCAATAGCCTTCACGTAAGTGTGTGTATGTGTGTCTATCCTGGCCATCTATGACAGAGAAATCATTAAGATGGAGTCTTCACCTCAAGACACGCTACGTCTTCAAGTTTCAACTTGATTTTCAGTGCAACCAATGTATATTTTATTTTTGACTGCCCCTGATATGTAGCAGCACTTCACATGGAGTGCGGGCGGGCAACGCAACCTTACCGGATAATGTCGCCTGGAAGCCAGCGGCAACGAGAATCGCCAAATCTCTCAAATGACAGTTGCACTTTGAGGCCTTCAAACGAGGAACTTGTTCGAGGAGCATAATATGCGAGACCATCTTCATAATAGCTGCAGCGCCACTTAAGCTAGTGCGAGAGTAATTGGTGCTCCGAAAATCTTTATAGCATCATATATCCGCAATTGAGCTTTTAAGAGGGTATCTTGCCTTCCCGTGCATGCATGCCCACGTGCACGCGCATACGGGAGCATGCGCGTGCACACGCACACACACACACACACACACACACACACACACACACACACACACACACACACACACACACACACGCACGCACACGCACACACACACAAACGGGAAGTGGGTTCGACGGTTTCAAGCCTTCTTGAAATTCCCAAGCGTATTGGGACACCACATGCCGTAATGATCATCTATAAGTGGAAGGTGTGGACTGCTAACTTTGTAATGGTGCAGATTGGGACTAATGCACTGCCAGGTAATGGGGTTGGAGGTGGGGAGGACTGGAGGTAGATTACCCGTCTATTATACGCTGACACTATGACAGAGCATAGCAAATCGGCAGGAGGTGAATGGGACGGGAAAGGTGAGGAAGATGAACAGGATCAAAGTTGACAGCGCAGAAACTTTCTTTTAGTTCTACTGTTGCCACGGTGAAAAGTCCTGCCGGGATGTCATGTTTGTCCATGGGAACTATGGACAAAAAGTGTCTAATCTCGTACATGTGAGTAAATGTCCACAAAAGGCCCATAAATGTTCTGAAAAAGGCACGGCTGGACTGGCACAATCAATCAAGCCATCAATCAAGCAATCAATCATTCCGGGCTTTTGACTTATACCGGCATATGCCCACAGGCGTGCATAGGTACGCACTCGAATGCCTTCGCATGGTCGGGACAACCACTGTAACGGAGAAGTCATTGTTTGACATACCATCCAAAGTCAGGGTTTCATGAAATAATATGCACACATATCCAGGACTTTGCTCAACACATCCAGAATAACACACTCATAACACAAACAGGGTGGAGTCAAAGTAAAAAGCAATATTTTCTCTGAGCATAATTTGCAGGATAATGTCATTTTCTTTGCCGTTGCTTTCTGTATGTTTAGCAGACTGCGTTTAATGGCCTATTTGTACAAATCTTATCTAAAAGCACAATGACAAAAAAATGACATTGTTTCACAATTCTAAACATTGCTTTTTACTGCTTGTTTTATGAATGTCTTGAGCAAGGTTGTGATTACGTGAGCATTTTATTTGTGGATAGTATGATAAACAATTACTTCGCAGCTCGGTTGTGTGCTTGCTGTGGTGTGAAAATAGCCGCCAACATTGATATTGATGGCATGAATCAAATGTTGTATTGTAAAGGCAGATTCTTATTAAATTTGTGTTTAAATCTGACTCCTGGCTACTATCTCGCTCTGCCATTGTTGTTGATTGATTCACTTTGCTCTCTATATTCTAAATGGATTAATGGTTGGCTCTCTCTAAATTGTGGGCTGGTCTCTTGGTGTAAAATGGAGGAAAAAAAGTAACATAGCACCGCATCGGCCCCAACAGACAGCCTCCCGCCGGGTATCTGCCCTGGAAGACAGATGGCCAGTCCAGGCCTGTAAAAGAGCCATTCATGGAGTATTTTCTTATGTAGTATTTTATGGCGAATCTCTGTAAAACGGCATTGCAAGGTGCACTCATTTCTGCAAGCCTGAATTGAACAGAAACTGCGTAATATGTTCATGTGAATACTGTTTACCCCCCAACGTGGCAATATAAGTTGGTGTGCCCTTATTGTGTTTGTGCAGCCAAACACAATAAGCTTCATTTATGCTTCCTCGCTTGCTATTATGCAGAATAATGCTCTATTTGATGTCTGCATGTGTTTTATCTTCAAATGAGCCATTTAAATGTCATTACTGCATGTACGTGCGTATGTGTGTTTTCATCTTCGCTACAAGGGAAGTTACCAACATTTTTATACAGACGCTGTAACACTTTTTTTTTCAAATACATTCGAAAAAATTTTCACAATTGAAAACATCTGTCTCACTGTTTGTGTCGTGCAATAAAAAAACAAAGATCTTTTATTTTGATATTGCTACATGTATCCTGGCGGCTGGGTATTCGAGTGGTTAGCGCGTCAACCTCACAGTGCAGAGGTTGTGGGTTCAATCTCGGCATTTCTGTGTGGAGTTTGCATGTTCTCCCCAGGCCTGCGTGGGTTTTCTCCGGGTACTCCGGTTTCCTCCCACATTCCAAAAACATGCATGGCAGGCTGATTGGACACTCTAAAATTGTCCCTAGGTGTGAGTGTGAGCGCGGATGGTTGTTCATCACCGTGTGCCCTGCGATTGGCTGGCAACCGGTTCAGGGTGTCCCCTGCCTACTGCCCGAAGACGGCTGGGAGAGGCTCCAGCACCCTGTGAGGATTAAGAGGCTCGGAAAATGGATGGATGGATACATGTGTCCTTCGTAGTAAAAACTTATTACAATTGAAAATCATGTTTATTTGTGTTTGCGAGTTGTAATGAACAAGATTGTTTTTTTTTTTGTTTTTTTTTGTTTTTCACAGTGGTAAGCATATGTTTAAAGAACTATGTTGCTAAAACACATATGTCTGAGCCTGTGTAGGTGATGAATGAGGACGATTTGACAATGCAATTTTTTTAATACACAAAAACATATGAGGTTCACGGCTACCTCTGCGCCATTGTGAGGGAGAGCTGTGGCAGGACAACTCGTGGCTGCTTCCCCATGACAGCACCGCCTGCTTTCAATGCCTTGAGCATCTGACAGATCCTGGCTGTTAAAATCATTGCCATGCTGGTGCAACCTCCCAACTCACCCGACTAGGCTCCGTGTGATATTTTCTTCTTTCCCAAACTCAAGGTGATTTTGATGATATGAACGACAAGGAGTGCACGTGGCACTGAAGGCTGGAAAAGTGTTAAGAGTCCTGGAGGATTACACACACACACACACACACACACACACACACACACACACACACACACACACACACACACACACACACACAGATATGTTTTTTTCTTGTAACAGATCAACAACAGCATATTTAGCAGTGGCATTAAATTTGGTCATGTTTGACACCTCAGGCAAACGTCCCCATGCTCCAAATTTCATGGCCTGCTTTTGAAACAGATTTCCTTCAAGTGCAGCGGTGTGACCTTGGGACAGAGAAAGCCGTGAAAGTCTCTCTGCCGGAGTGGCAGGCGTGGTTGCGGGGTAGCCTGCCACGCACTCTCCTGTATTTCTCGCCGCATGACAAGGACACTCTCTTTTTACCGATGCACTGTAATTTGCTTGTTTCGCAGTCCACCATTGAGCTGACACACTGCCGGTTTGTTTCTCTCTCTCTCTCTCTCTCTCTCTCTCTCTCTCTCTCTCTCTCTCTCTTTGCTTGCTCACTTGTTCACTCCCTCCCATTGTTGTTGCTGTGTGTGTGGCCTGCTGGCACTGTAGAACATCAGCATTCAACAAATAACCCTTATGACAAACTTTTTTTTGAAATTGACCGTACTTTTAACCTGTGCAATGCAGGTACACTTCATGTACACCTGACATGCGTTGTGTTGCAAAAACAAATGCATGCCATGCATGGGTTTTAAACCTGTGGCATGCATTCGTTTTTACAACACAACGCATGTCAGGTGTACATGAAGTGTACCTGCATTGCACGGGTGTTTTAATAAAACATGACATAAATATAAATATTGGGACAGCTGGAGGGTTACTGATGGTGTTGTGGTACACTTGCCTGACATATGTGCAGGCAGCGTGGGGTCGGTTCCCACTCAGTGGCAGTGTGGATGTGGGTGTGAAAGGTTGTTTGTCTCTATATGTGCGCTGGGACTGAGTAGTTTAGGGTGTCGTCTGCTTTCCACCCGAAGTCAGCTTGGTGGAAGCAACTCCCCGCGACACTCTTCAGGATAAGCGGTGTTGAAAATGGATGAATGGATGGATGGGACAGCTGGGAAGCAGCATGGTGTCAAGTGGTTAGCACGTCTGCCTCACAGTTCTGAGGTTTTTGGTTTAAATCCACGACTCTAATGAGGATAAGCATTATTGAAACCGTATGGATGGGAAACTTTGCTGTCACACTGACATGAAGTGAAAATGGGTGTGGGGGATTCACTCGAAAACTATGCATGAAATATACATATTATTCAATCTAACAATCAACATCAAGTGAAATTCCTTCTTGCTATGACATATCTTCGTCTGCAAATTGTACATGAATGCAGACACACTTGCATGGGTGTTGTATTCGTGTGTGTGAAAAGAACTTGCCCTGTTCGCCATGGTGACGCCAAACCTCTGTGTTCTCCCGTCTCTACGGCAACTGGGGCCCTGAGTTCCCTCTTGCTGGAGGAGCCATTGAACTCCCCTGGCGAGAGACAATAGACAAGGACCTGGCGCTGCTAATTTCTTATCACCAAATCCCATTAGGCTCCGGCTTTTTTCATTTACGCACAAGGAAGTAAAGTGGAAAACATCGCTGCTCGTGAGCTCGATCCTGACTGTATGCCTGGCTCATCCAATGCTGTAGCATCATTGCACACGACATTTCATGAACAAATAATTAGAAAAACCTTGCTCAAAGTACTGCATCGACATAGTGACACTTGTGCTGAAGACGTTACTTTAGGTCCAGAGGTTTAATGAAGCAGAAAAAGGTTTCCCATTGTAATGAACTGTAACATACAGTACGAGGCGATATTACTTTCAATTCACACCATGCACAGATATTACAATAAAACAAACTGAATTCACAGTGTATATGAATTACTTTTCATTCACAACCAACTAAATAAGTTATAAATAATTAATAACATTACCTCAACCCTATAGTAACAAGAGATCATTGCGCTAACGCAATTAGCTAGCACTAACATAAATCTTAACATTTTTCCGGTTGCGAACTCTGCTGCTCTTAGTGTAACTTAAATGCAACATGTGCACTTCAATTGACTTTAAATTGAGATCCTGTCAGAAACCTTCTATTAAGACACATGGAAATTGTTTTAAATTGGGAATGCAATGATAAATGATAAAATGTCACACCCTGCTCCTCCCTCCTGCCTGCTTTTTGGGGTCCACCACCACCTCGCATCGTGACAATATTAGTTCTAGATTTGCACAACCGACCCACAGGAATGAATATCTCTTGCTCTGGAGGAAGTCTCCGTCTCCAGAACTCAATAATCTATAAGTACATCTAGCGGAACCTCAAATTCTGGATTTAATTGGTTTCATGAGACCGCTTGTAACTTGAAACAGTCATAAATTGGGTAATGTTTCCCAGTGCAATGAACAGCAATAGAAATACTGTAATCAGTTCTCGTCCCCAACCCCAGGTTATACTTACCGGTTGTTATTTTGTATAGTTTTTTTTTTTTAACCAGACATTGTCAAAGACACCAAGGAACTGTTTTAAATTGTGAAAAAAAGAGCTTCATATGTTTTCTTTAAGGTTAATGGCCATGTCTAAGTCTATGTCAACAACCCACAGCATGAGCAAGCAAAATAATAAAACTTCCTCGAGAGCCTATCCTAGCCATCTTCGGGTAGGAGGCGGGGCACACTCTGAAGTGGTTGCCAGCCAATCGCAGCGCACACAAACAAACAACCATTCACACCGAGGGATAATTTTGTGTTCCATGAACCTACCAAGCATGCTTTTGGAATGTGGGAGGAAAGGGGAGTATGCGGAGAAAACCCACGCGGGCACGGGGAGAAGATGCAAACTCCACACAAGAAAGCCAGAGCCTGGAATCGAGCTTGTACCTCTGTGCTGTGAGGTGGACAGTCTAACCACCGTGCCGCCAATAATAATAATAATAAGATAAGATAAGATAAGATTAGTCTCGCAATAGAGAAATTCCCATTTCACAGCAGCAAAGTTATGAAAGGAAGAAGTAGAAAAATAACAATTATTATAATAAAATTAAGAACAATAATAATGCATCAGATTTATCTAGCGCTTTTCTGTAACACACTCAAAGCAACATTAAGAGCTGTGATTCCTTCCTACAGCAGTGGTGAAAAGATTTGAGGCTGGTGCTTAAGAAACAATGTTCTTTATAAAAACTAACTAAATAAAGAAATAAAAAAAGCTAATAATTACAAAATGAAAGCCAGCCGAGCATGTGTGCCAATGCATGCAAGTGAACACCTTCGCGTATTATTATTAGTGCGCTCTGACAGTAGGTGCTTTTGACGTGCACTTGCTAGTATGTTTTTACGGAGACAGTTCAGTTGTGTGTGTACGCGTGTGCGTATTTACACTTGCTTCTTGACTGACAGACAAAGGCCTAATAGCTCCTCCGCTAAGGTAACAAAACAGCTCGAAAGGAAGTATTGATCCGAAAGCACCGTAATCCCCCTTCAGCTAATGCGGCAATTTCACGTAATACCTGCAATAACTCACATTCGTCAGTCAAAGGAGCATCGAGCATTGGATTTTAAAGGCAAGCTCTCTGAATAAAAGGGCTTTGAATTATACCTGTAATAATACTGTGCAGATACACTTTTCTTACGAATGGTCAACCCCTTGGTTTGAAAGATTTCATTTTAAGAATCCAAAAATTGACTTCATTCCGGGACTCTGATGCTTTTCCTTTTGGCTATCAACCTGCATGCCACGAGCGCCTTGTTTTCAATAGAAACGGTGCGCATGAAGGAGCAAGAGCTATTCCTTGTTTGCGTTGGGCTTGACATAGAAGCCACGGTAAAGAAACAGCTTTTGGAAAACATCACATCAAAACCCACGTGAGATGAGAGTTGCTGTGAATGTTTTTCCGCCCTAAACGCATCATTACTGCATTGTGATATTACTGTAGACGTACAGTGTTGTGTTATTTGTGTGTTCAACGATGAGACTTGGTTGAATGTTAATCATGCTAAACCCCACCTCTCTCCATGTTGCTACCACACCCATTTTGCGACATCTTAAAGTCGGTTGTTGCACGCACTGCCCATGAAATAGTTAAGAGTCATAATGATGGAGAAACATATTGTTTGAGCCTTACGTCATCGATCCAAAGTCAGGTGGAAATTTTTATACAGCAATGATGTACCGTACTATTCATCCATGCAGTGTGTCACAAATAAGTTTAGTTTTTATCCAACAAAACAACCTGACCACAACAGAAAAAAAAAAAAAAACATGACAGTAACAAAACGATCTGACAAAGACTGACAGAAACCAGGGAACCAAGAACAAACAAACTGACGAGACAAGGAACACTTGGACAAGGCACAAAGAAGGGTTGAGGGAGCTGATTGGTTAACACTAGGGACCCGGATGACAAGAACAGGTGGAAACAAAACCGAACAAGGAAGACCAAAAAGGCACATGAGGCAACAAAATCAAATATAATCTAAAAAAATCAAATGACAGTATTTGAGGAAGTCTAAGAGAAAGTTGAGCCTAGGCCTCCTTCCCGCTAGTGGTGGGTCCATGGGGCATCATGAAGTGTGTTGACACAATGACGCACTGTGTTGATACTGTGTCACTGACCACTGACACCTGCTGGACTTCAAAAATCGCTGCAGGCAACCCACTTGACAGACTGAACTGACTGATTTGATGATGAAGTGTATACAATATCATTCACATCCAAATTTTATCATTTAATATCTTTCAATAATGTGAAAATGGTGTGAATGAGGATGCTTGTGGGCTTTGTCTTCACAAATTTTTATTTAGAAAAATAAGATGCTCCAGTGTTATGAATTTCAGACTGTTGCGTTTTTTTACACGCTATTTGCCCTGCTGTGGAGAACACACGCTCACATGGCACAGATGAGGCCAGCGTACAAAGAAACTTCTTTGCGAGGTGGGAGAGGTTTGGAAGAGAAGTGTGTCAGTCCTTCCAATACAACAGCGGGTCTTGATTGCGTGCAATATTCCCCTCTGCCAGCTATCGCTGAACCTCAGATATAGCAGCTGCTGTTGCACCTCTTCCCAGTCTCCCCACCTCATCATCCAGATGCTACCACAGGTCATCTAAAAAAACAAAACCCAACAAAATTGGCATTTAGAACAGTTTCCAAAAACAAACTAATAATGATGAGTAACTTGCTAGATGTAGTTGCAGAGGTGCTTTTGTTGGTATATATTTCTGTATCGTAAATTCGACATTTCAGCTGCAATAAAATATGTGAATGTAAAGTAAGAGTACCCTTGAAATGGATTTGAATTAGAATGGAACAGGATATGTCAATAATCTGAGAGGCACTTGGTGAGCCAAGGAGATTTGAATAAATACCTTATTCTCCAAAAGGAGATCAAAATGGTCCCACACGGCGGACAATTTGCGTTTCCCCGGGAGCTGCTCCATAATATGCACGTACTTCGACAAGTGAGCGAGGGTGAGGTCTGGCTTGTTTCGGCAGGCGGCATCGCGTCGCTCGACGCACTTCCTTATAAACACAGTTTGGCGGGCTTTTGCGGCGTCGACGCCTCCTGGACTGAGCCGACGCAGTTCATGTATTGGTCACGTGATCGTCTTGAAGCAGTGTGCGCACCGACGCGGGCATTTCTCTGTGAGCTCGACGCATGCGTCGATGCATCGGTGTTGCTGGACCCATCACTACTTCCGGCTATTTTGCTACCACAGACCGACTACCGGATGTCTGGATCTGAAATGCTTTAAATTTAAGTCAAACATAACAAAATCAAGACCGCAATTGACCAAGTTAACACAATCGTGAAAAACCCACAAGATATTGCAAGCTGCCATTACCAGTCCAGAAAGCTCTGCTTTGCTGTGCTCCAGGCTCCTCCGGCATGAAGTTGTATTGGTCTGTGAGTAAAATGGGTCCGTGTGGAAACTGCAGTTAATTAGACAAGGCAAATCTTCTCACCTCGTCGCGTTTGTCAATCATCTACCCAACACAGGGCGGGGGTGCCAAGTAGGGTGGCTGGGGAGTGGGCCAGCGGTAGCCACGGCCACCATTGGCCACTGTATAGCTGCGCGTATGTTTCTAAAACTGATTTGGATACACTCTCTTGAGGTTACTGCCGTTCACATTTTCCTTGTCTTCTTTGTCATCCTGGATTTTCCTTTTTATAGTGTCCACATGCAGGGTCACTAGATTTAGCATTTCACTCGATGGCCCGGCTACAACCACAGCATAGAATTTGGTATTCATCCATTTGGAGTCTTTGAACTGGCATACAGTGTTTATGGTTCTGAGACGATGAATCTTTTGGCCGCTGAAGGCAGCCAGCTTCCTATTATTTTTCCTCAGTCCTTTTAGTTCTCCTGCTCCACTGCCGTACGTGTCCCTAAATGTCCTCAGTGATAAGGATGCTCCTGTACGTCCATAGCCTGGAACAATCGGTGGTCTCGCATTCGTTGCAGTGTATGCCTCCTCTCCAGGTGCACTACGTTCAATGCTGTATGTACATTTGATATCACTGACAGTGATGGAATGGAACTCATGCTGATATGCTGTAATTGCTCTTCTGTGCTGTAACTGTCAAACACACCGATGCAGGCCTTGTGTCCTTTCTTATATGCTTGGTTTTTATGTGTTTGGGGTTAGGTATGACTTCTTGTGTCAACCTCTTGCTTTTGTTGTTTGTTCTTCGAACAGCAATGTGCCCAATGTCCTCTCCCACCACAAGACCTTGCAGATGTCACGGATGATGGCTTGCGTTACAGTTTTGACATATGTGATTCCTCTGTACGGTTTGCTCATTTTCTGAGTTTTCTGATTTAGACAATTCCAAGGTGTGGTTACTGTGCACTCCCTGCTGATAATGCTTCCTATTTCTGTCTTTCTTTCAATACTTTTGCCAAGGGGTAGCCTTGGGGTATTCCATACAGGTAGTTTTTCAGTGCAATCTGTGGGGTACTGGCATTTAAGAGTTCAGTGAGGCGTTCATTTGACTCTGTCTCAGTGAATTGACATTACAGCGCCAAAATTCTAACTCTATTTACAAAATCATGAATTGCTGTCATCCAATTTTTGTCTGAATTGCATCAAGTGGAGTCTATGAATCTCAAAGTTCACATTTATCTGAAATCTGGTTTTCAAGAAAAAGTCCACATTTTATGTGGGTTCTTGTGTGGATTATTGCACTTAAAACAAGTAACTATGAATATACAAGAATCACAAGTGCCCTTGGTTGTCTGTTATTTGCTATTTGTTTATTTATTTTTATTTAACGTATTTATATATTTATGTCTTTTGGAATTTTAACGTAAATTTTAGCTGTGTGTGTTCAATGCACTACAGGTTTGCACTGTGGTTGGGAGAGGAAAGTAATTTCATCTGTGCTGTATGTTACACATAGAGCATATTTGACAATAAAAGCTGACTTGACTTGACTTCTTGTCCTCATCACTGAGGCTGCCAGCATTCGGTTTCTTAACCCCTCATCCTCTACATACTTTCCTAGATCGTTAAACGTTATAAATTATTCCCTTGTCGTCCAAATAGAGACACATTTCACACTATCATGTTCTAGCGTCACTCAGATCCGCCTCGGACCAGTTCATCATTGCTATTTGCGATTCCTTTGGGTTCACAGAATATCACTTGATAAACCGCACCTCGGTTAACGTAGATTGCCTCCGTGAGCACTTAGCTTTGTTTCTCTTTCTACATTCGGCAACAGATGACGTATCCTAAGACAAATCCTTTCCTCAGCCTGTGTAAAGAGCAGACATTCACGTTACACAAGCAATCCATTAGTGCTGCCACCATGTTATTGGTGAGCTCAATATTTATTTATTTATTTATTTAGCGAATGCAAAGTCCTTCAGCCATGCAGTTGCCTCTGGGTCAGCTGAGTGGAGGGTGGCTAGCCCTCCTCTCAGTTTTTGGAGAGGGCAAGCTTCGATGATGTGTTCCATTGTCTGCTCCTCTCCACAAGCGCACAGTGGGCTGGGGCAATTGCCCCATTTGTGGCGGCTGGCCAAGCAGGGGCCATGTCCAGTCCTGAACCTGTTGAGGGTTGACCATTGTCTCGGTGCCAGGGACAGGATGGGTGGGGTCTGACACCAGATGTTTATTGCGGATCTCCTTGGAGTCCCATTCCTTTTTCCAAGCTGACTGGATGGTAAAGTAAGCTGGTGGGGGGTTCTTCCAGATGGGGCGTCTGGATGGGAGTCGGGCCGTGGGTGGGTTAAGGATGTCTTGATAAATAGGTAGGTGGGGTGAGACTTTGACATTTTGGAGCATCTTTTCGGTTGATGCTATTCGCCGAATGTGTGGGGGAGCAATGTTGGATAAGACAGGTAGCCAGGGGAGTGGTGTTGAACGAATTGTTCCGGTTATGATTCTCATGGTTGAGTTAAGCTGGGTGTCCACGTGGTGTGTGTGAGATGACCTGGACCAAACAGGAGCACAGTATTCCGCTGCAGAGTAAGCGAGGGCCAGGGCTGAGGTGCGCAGTGTGGAAGTGGAAGCGCCCCATTAGTGAGCTCAATGATGAGACTTGATTGAATGTCGATGGAACTTTTGCTACTCCTGTTTTCATAAACCACCAGAATAGAGCCGCTGTGTAGCCGTACACTGTCCCAGTATACGGTAAGCTGTATGCATACCACTCCACCTAGGAGAATAAACTAGTTCGTTACCTGTCTCAACATCCATGTTGTTTCTGCCGAGTTGGTCATTATTAGTGGAAGATGTTTGTCCGTGTGTGTGTGTGTGTGTGTGTGTGTGTGTGTGTGTGTGTGTGTGTGTGTGTGTGTGTGTGTGTGTGTGTGTGTGTGAGAGTGTGTGCGTGCGTGGGTGCGTGGGTGCGTGGGTGCATGTGAGACAGCTCTCATCAATTTGCATATCTGCATATTCGCACTGGACCATTCCTTTAATTTCCTATTGTTACTGATAAGCATCAATTCCTCTTGGCCCCTCTGTCGTCCTGTGTGTGTATGTGTGTGTTCGCACACGTGCATGTGTGTGTGCGTGCATGTGCGCGTGTGTGCGTGTGTGTGTGTGTGTGTGTGTGTGTGTGTGTGTGTGTGTGTGTGTGTGTGTGTGCGTGTGCGTGCGTGAGTGTCAACCTGGCAATGACAGATGCGTGTTACATGAGGCCCATTGACAGGGGCTTTAAGACCTCTGTGAACCAATGTCTTCAAAGGCCATTATATTGATCACTCACGAGTATGATTTGAATCGCCACCTGGAAGCTGATGGGCCCATCTGTCAGTGCAGGGCAACATGGTGATTAGCACTGTTGTCTTACCGTGAGAAGTTCAAGTTTTGGCAATCCCAAAGGGGACATTTCTGTGAAGGCGACATATTTAATAAGGTGCATATTAACCAACAACAAAATAGATGAATAATAATCATTTTATAATATGCATTTTATATATATAATATGTCATGTTGCGGCCCGGCGGTCCAGTGTTTAGCGCGTCGAACTTACAGTGCAGATGTACCGGGTTCAATTCCAGCTCCGGCCTGCCTGTGTGGAGTTTGCATGTTCTCCCGTCCGTGTGAGATTTTTCTCCCTCTACTCCGGTTTCCTCCTATATTCCAAAAACATGCATGGCAGGCTGATTGAACACTTAAAATTGTCCCGAGGTGTGAGTGTGAGCGTGGATGGTTGCTCGTCACTGTTTGCCCTGGCAACCGGTTCAGGGTGTCCCCTGCCTCCTGCCCGAAAATGGCTGGGATAGGTCCAGCACCCCCCGCCACCCTTGTGAGGATAAGCGGATCGGAAAATGGATGGATGGAATTTGTCATGCCAATACAAGAAGAAATATGGGCATCTGAGGAACTACCTGTCTGCGGTAAATAAAATTGAAAAATGACAGATTTATGAAAATTCCGATGACATATTTGAATGAATAGATTTTATTTAGCTTGTCTTAACTCTGCAACGGTCGAAGTCGGCCAGCGGCGAATGCCCCAGCCATCAAAGTGACACGCCGAGGAGCCGAGCAACAACTAAAAATTCAACTTAAAAACGGAACGTAATCGCTTGCACATGTCATGCCCTGCAAATGGGGGGAGCTGCTATAATTGGCTGGGAGTCGGCTACATTTAATCACAAAATAGCATCCGATGGCTGATGCCTATTTCGGCCAGTGCATCGTCTAGGAAAATACCAGAAGAAAGTAAACTCCCCCCATCCGCACAGTTAGACTGCGCTGGGCAAGAAAAGAGGGGCCAAAGTGTATAATGAGACATCAAACTGATGAATGCCGGTGTTTTGTTTGCAAATATTGTTTAATCTTGAATTTGATGCCTGCAAGTCATTCCTAAAATGCTGGCACAGGGGCCTTTTGGATTTGCCCAACCGTTTTTTTCACAGTGGAATGGAAGTGCAGAACGGCTCATTCAGAGAAAGATTTTCAGAAATAGACTGATAACTGAAGATATGGTATACTGTTCCAGCCCAATTATTTCCATACAAACAATTTTTATTTTTATATAATCAACCTCTTCAAGTCGATGAGCCATTTTGCCTTACCACATTTGACATTTGGAGATTCAAATCATTTGAAAAATGCTGTTTTGGTTTCAAATTCAATATGTCGAGATATCCTTAAACTGGCCAAAGAATAGCAAATGTGAAAGCACAGAATGCGATTGGATGGGTGACCTTAATTAATTTTTGAGGTCTCAGTGAATGGCCTCGTATGTCTGCGGAGCACTTCTAATGTGCGACAGGCCATTATTCCTCGGGACCTTGGGTGAGATGAGAGGGTGAAGGTAGAGACGACAGCGCAAGATGCGGCTAGCGAGGTTTTAAAAGATGCTTTGTGTGTATGGCTGTGTGTCAGCTGTGGTTCAAGCTGGGGTGCAAAATGGGTATCACAAGAACGTTGTGCGCCTTGACATACACAGAAAGAAAAAGTAAAGCTGGACGATGACATTTTGAGCATCTGAGTCTCACCAAAGTCAAAAAGATCACTTTGAGAGAGTGTTCAAAATATGTGCACTATAATATTTGTATTGTTAAGGTTTCGGACCAACTCAGAACGGAAGCAGATCCCAAAAATGCAGACCAGGAATGGATCAGATACAAAAAACTATTTATGATGACAAAAATGGTCGCCACATCGACATAGTACAACACAAATCGTTGGGAGCAACCCAGGGTAAAATCACACGATTAACGAGAAAATAATAACGCAAATTCACATGTCCTAAAATGACAAGGCAAAAGCCAATCAACAGGTAAAACGTAAACGCACCGAGGATAGCAATACCAAAAACTAACATGAGATCACAAGAACAACAAACCAGAAATACGACAGGAAAAAGTCCAAAAGTTGAGAGTGATGTAAGACGAGAAAATCAGCACTTGCGCAGGAGACGGGAGCAAGGCGAATATTTCGACAACTGTTGACAGCGAGACACTCTCTTAAAACAGGTGATCAATAATGGCATGATAAGAGACAGGTGCAGAACGGGAGGATGAACCCTCCACTGCCCCCTGCTGGAGACAAAATAAAACAGAACCATAACATCTATGAGTCACGCACTTTGTTTGGACAAGGAGCTAATTACTTGAAGAAAGCTTTGCTTTTGCCACTGGGAAACTAACACAAAAGCAAACCAAATCCATGTACAGTATGCATGTACCAGATGACGGCATGAAATCACAATTGTTGAAATTTCACAACACATTTTTCACCATAGGTCGGGATTGCATAGTGGTTATTGCCCTGCGTTGTGGCCACAGCAATCCTTTGAATCCTGGTCACGTCATGTGCAAAGGGCATACTTGCCTTTTTCATTTTTTTGCAGTTGACTGGATAGGAATAATTACTTCGGGGCGGCCCGGTGGTCGACTGGTTAGCGCGTCGACCTCACAGTGCAGAGGTTCAATTCCAGCTCCGGCCTCGCTGTGTGGAATTTGCATGTTTTCCCCGGTCTGTCTCCATCATAAAACCTTGATTCAATGCACAGGCAGAATTTCAAGTAACATTTTAACGTCGAGCCGCTCACTCTCACTACTCTCTAGAGCACAGGTGTCAAACTCAAGGCCCGGGGGCCAGATCCGGCCCACCGGGTCATTTTATGTGGCCCGCAAAAGCAAATGATGTGTGTCAACTTACAATCTGTACCGAAATGTCAAATTGTAATGTCTAACAACGTTGAGATTTTGCACTCATTTTGTTACCCTGTTTACACTTACTTGAACAATAATTGAACAAACTATTATAAGTGACTAATTTGAAAACTAGTCGTCAATTAAATTTGTTGTGTACAAGTAATAATTTTGTGGTTTCACTGTCATAACGGCCCTGCAAGGAATGATGTAACTCCAAATTGGCCCGCGACTAAAATGAGTTTGACACCCCTGCTCTCGAGTTTTCCTGCAGCACAGGGAAAGGTACAAACATGCATGACAAACACACAGTATCCCATGGAAGGTTTAGACTCTTTACTGCAGCTGCCTGCGCTTACTTCTTGAATTAAGTTGAATTTGGAGCCGGCACTGCATTCTTCCCACTGTCCCTTCTGCACTCCATGCCCCACTCGTGATCACGCCATTGTCGCCATGTCACCGCTTTTATCTCGTCACCCGGAGCAACCTCTCCATCTTATTGTCCTGCCACCGCTATCTGTCTCTTTGTGGCTCTGATGAGGGTCACGAGGTCAGGCGGGGAGGGGGATTGTCATTAGCTGTGTGTGTGTGTGTGTGTGTGTGTGTGTGTGTGTGTGTGTGTGTGTGTGTGTGTGTGTGTGTGTGTGTATACGCAGGTGAATTGTGTACATGTGTAGGCCACACAAGATAACAAGAGTCTTTAATGATCAGTGTGAGGAGATGGGTGCAAACGAGAAGCAACGCTGCTTATATACATACACAAAGTGTTTACACCCCCCCCCCCCCCCCACACACACACACACACACACACACTTATATGCTGGCTGTGGTGCCGTACACGCCAGACGGTGCACTTGGAGTCATTTTTCTGGCCAAAAAGAAATACTAAATGTCACATTCAATGTATTAACCAGACTGCTGAACATCAGAAAATGAAATATATGTGCCATAAAATGCATATTATTGGCAATGTCATGAGGAAACACCAATACTGTATATCCTGTGTGAAGCTACGCACCATTCACCGCTTGCATAAGTATATGCTTGCCTGAAGCATGAAGGGAGCGATGACTCACGTGACTCTTGCAGCTGTTCTTCCCGTGCATGTTAACAGGAAATGTGCAAATATTAATGATAAAATCATTGAAATTGTTGGATTGAAAAACCAAAATCAATGAAAAGCACAGACCATCGAACTAAAATCTAACGTAATTTTCTGTATTGAAAAAAATTCTATCTGTCTATCTGTCTATCTATCTATCTATCTATCTATCTATCTATCTATCTATCTATCTATCTATCTATCTATCTATCTATCTATCTATCTATCTATCTATCTATATGAACAACTGTTTGCAGTGGCGTTCCTAAAGTGCATGACAACAGTAACACACACACAGACATTTCCTGTGTGTTTTTTGCAGACACTCGTTGGGCTTTTTCTGCCTTCGTTTGCTTTCCATGCTGACTGGTGCTTCTCTCGCGGGTGCTGTCTCTCCCAATAGCAACAGCAAAAATGCTGACACAGCTCAACTCGTAAACAAACACCACCCAGTGGCGTTCCACCTGCCTGCCAGTTTTTCTCCTCTTCTCCTGTTCCCTCACAGTTGGTTACAAAACTAATCCATCCATCCATTTTGTATCGCACTTGTCCTCATTAAGGCTGCGGAAGAGTTTGTGCCTATTCCTGGTGACTTTTAGCGAAAGGTGGGGTAAACTCTGGATGGATCATAAGCCAATTGTTAGGCGTTGCACACCGGTGGTAACAAGAGACCCGAGGCCAGTGCCGCCATCAGGCTCGTTGCCGGGCCTATTTGTTTAGGTGCTGGTGCCTTGAGCGTGTGTATTTATATCCATGTGTGGGCGTCATGTGCATGTGTCGATGCCACTATTTCTTCAGCTTTCGCAGGGTTGCCTCATCACAGTACATTTGTGTGAATGTGTTTGCCAGAGGGGAACAGAATCCATAGCAAAAATGTGCCCTCGCAGCTGGAGTGGGATGGATGAAAGGAATGACAGTCAGTATATCTACATGCATTCAATGATTGCATTAAATCAGGTGAAGGTAAACCTTTAAAATGCATGTAAACACATTCTCACCTATCTTACCAAGCGCCAAAGGTTTTTAAGAGTGTCTGCACATAGCAAATGTTTTTTTCCATCAATTTGAATGGTGTGAAACGGTTGTACTTGTTGCAGAGGGATTTTGTTCAAACATGTTATGACAAGATAAACTGTTTAAACAAAACATTCAAACAGTTTGGGAATGTCTGGTTAATGTGTTGCCAACTGTTTGCAATTTTAAACAAACCCAGACAAAAAAAAAAAATGGCAATTGGCTGATGACTGTCATGGTTTTGATCTGTTTGTGTTTTATTTACAGTTCCTGCTGGAGTGGAGGGCGTTCCCTCCAGCGGCGTACCTGTCATGAGTTAATGGACTATGTAAGGACATCCATGCCAACTACTTGCTGTCGGATTATTCGCCTTGCTCACAACTCTCATACCAAGTGCTAATTCTCTAGACGATCATAACCTTGTTCTTTCCGCTCTGTTCATGCCACAGTTTATTCCTTATGTACATAGTGTTAAGTTACTTATTCATAGTGACTATTTTTGCTTCTAGTAATTGGCTTTGCTTGTCTTTTTATGACTAGCGATTTACATTATTTAGTCATCATTGCCATTTGCAAGTGTTTTTTGTTCATTACGTGATATCCTGGCTCTCTGTACCAGCGACTTGATTTATGCTTTGTCGGGCCTGTGCTTTCTTGTGAATAAACCTGTTTCATTCAAACTTTGTGACATTTCTGGGATTGACGCCTATCCTATCTGGATTATATCCAGATCCTAACAGTGACCAGTTTAGCTTCATTTCATTCGAGACAGTTGGGATAGGCTCCAGCACAACTGTGAGCCTCATATGGATAAGTGGTTCAGAGAATAGATGGATGTATGAAATAGTAGAAATACATTGTAGAATTCTTATTTAAGTAAATAAGAAATGCAAAAAAATGCTAATGTAAAAAAACAAACAAGTTTTCTTAAAAAAACAAAGTGTGACTATTTCCACGAATATTTTATAGTATATTTCAATTCAGCAAGTGGTGTGTACTGCACCTGCTGCAAGGTAGATCTTGCTAAGATGACAACAAGTTTCAAACAACGCTGGAAGATGGCTCCTTTTATCTTTCACTTTGAGCAAACGCCTAATTTCTTTACAGTATGAGGAGAGTCGTGACCACTGTGACGGTGTGTTCGGAATTTAGTGCATTCAACATTGAAAAATGAATATTCAGGCGCTGCTTCGGCGCAGCTTCGGACCAAACGTTGCCGTGTGAATGGGGCTATAGTAAAGTGAAGATTATTCTGCACAAACTGCCGAAAGATTCACAAACTCGCCACCACATGTACAAGACAGAGGGGCGGTGCTACAAACTGTTGTGATCACGTCGCACTTCTTCCATGCCTCGTTCTGTCTGAATAGGGAAGGCATAAAAGTCCTTTTCTCCACCCCGCCATGCCAGGCAACTCCCAGCGGCCCCTTTGTTGACACAGCCGCCACAATGGTAGCTAAAGGCCTCCCATTATGACACTAACCCCAGTCCGGGTCGCGGCCCTGCAGGGTGATCCAGTGCGCAGCAGCCAGCACTGCCCAAAACCCCCCTTCAATATCAGCTTGCGTGTATAAGACTAAACCCCCTGCCCCCAGCTGCATTGTTCCGCATTATTCTGCGTCGACAATAGGAAATCACACTTTGAAAGTCATTTTCAAAAAGAGGGAAGCCAATCAAAATTTATTGTTTCCCTTTGGCTGAGCGGCCTGCCCCTCCCCAAAGCCCGGGTTTCATTCACAGCCATTATACAGACAAATTAAATAAAAGCGAGTATGGGGTCGGAAGAGGGCTGAGAGTTTCACTGACATTCGGCAGAGACATTCAGGCTCGGGAAGATCTCTTTCAAGCAACGGGAGAGGGAAGAATTGAAAGATGCTGATGCAAATAACACGGCACGACCACTCTTATTGCAGCGGTGCACAAGTTAAACTGCAGATGTGAAGCAACAGATTGCAATTTGGTGGACTTCACGCTTAGTCCTTTTCTTTTTTTTTCCCTTCTCCAAAGCTTCAGCAGGTGATAACAGTATAATGGAGGCTTGCTGAGAAGTAAGGTACGTTGCTACCCCTAACATACAGAGGCTTCGTGTGTGTGTGTGTGTGTGTGTGTGTGTGTGTGTGTGTGTGTGTGTGTGTGTGTGTGTGTTTGTCAGGTATGGCTGAAACCTATTCCGTAATAATCAGCTGAATTTAAATGTTGGTGCACTGTTGGCGCTGCCACTGCTTCTGCAAAGAACGCTCTTGCAAAAGGACATTTCAACATTGGCTGAAAAGAAAATGTTGTACGGCTGCTAGGACGTTTCATGTGTCAGAATAGCCTCCTGTGTTTTTGGAGTTGAAGTCACCCCGTTACCGGGAGTTCATATGTTTTGTACAGTTGGCTGATTGCTTCTTCACTGATTTGCCTAAACACGACTTGTGCCTGGATTTGATTTTCCTCCTCGTGTCCATCCTGCGTTGATCAAGCCAGTACAGTAATTGCATTTATTATCAAATAAGCAGTCCAGTGACATGTTCTATTGGTGTGACCAAGCATACGTGAGACTGAGTGAGTGAGGGAGCAAAAAAAAAAAAAAGGATGGGATAGAGAAAAGGGTAGTTGAAGGGGTGCTGCTCTTTGAAAGCAGGAGAGCTTGGATGAGAGCTTGACCCCGTTTAGGATGAGCGAGAGAACTCTGGAGCAATTCAGGGAAGTGGGGGGTAGGGGCTCCTCAGACCTGCACTTAAAGGCCCTCTGCAGGAAGTCCTCATTCTTCCTGCTCTTCAGCAGCAGCGGCAGCAGCAGCAAAATGCCTAATTTAGCATGTGGGAGGATGGGAAGGAGGGCGTGAGGGAGGGGGAGTGAAGGGAGGACCCCCATCCTCCCTTAAGTGGTATAACATCAAAACTCAGAGGTAAATGTCAGCAAGAACACAAGAATTAGTGTATATTATCCGTTATTTGTGTGTGCGAACCTTGTTGTCCGCTCACTGCGACATTTGACATAGGAAGCTCAGCGACCGTGTTTTGCCACGCAATGTTATGCATGGAAAAAACACCATGCCTCACATTATCCCCAAAACCTGAAATAATTACTCATGCTATGAAAGAACTACTACTGTTTGTTTGTTTGTTTTACAAGCACTGTTGATACAAAGACAGAGCGGTCTACATACAAATAAAATGAACTATCCAAAAGCATACTGGTAATTGTTGTCATAATAGACACCATATGTCTCGTTATAAGACAGAACTATTTGAGTTTGAAAGGTAAGGGAAATAATGAAAGCCTGAGTATTGAATTACAGGAAAAAAAGAGAAAACTATATTGTACTCATAAATAACTGTGAACAAAACAATGCTTTTCAGCCATTTTAAATCTGCTGCGCTGAAAATCATGTCACTTTATTATATAAAGATTTGTAAAAAAAAAAAAAAAAAAAAAAGTTAGTAGAGGGTTCTTTAAAAACATTTCCGTATTCTGTTTATTATTTATTTATTTTTCAAACAATCTGCTGGAACACTTAAATTTTCCGATTGGGTTTCAAGTAAAGGTTATCTAATATTCCAATGCATTGAGAATGACTAAACAATTTGCAAAACATTTTAATGTCTTCTTGGGATGCATGAGAAGATAAGATAAGACAAGATAAGAAAACTTTATTAGTCTCGCAATGGAGAAATTCCCAATTCACAGCAGCAAAGTTATGAATGGAAGAAGTAGAACAACAAAATATAGGAGCTGCTGGAAAGGGCCATTCCCAACGATTGGGTGATATTTGCCTGTGGGAAGACATTCACATAAATGTACTGTGACGAGGTAAACTTGAGTTTTTGCCCATAGTTAGCTGGAATAGGCCCTAGCACCCCCGTGATCCTGATCAGGATAAGCGGTGTTGAAAATGGATGCATGGATGAATTTCATTGCTATCACGATTGATGGTTCCACATCTGTAAACGAGTCAATACACTCACCAGATATGCCGACTTCATGGCTCCCCATTCTCCAAGCATGCTCCTTTTTCACTTGGTCTCACTATTGGAAGCTGGTTTTGTTATAAACCTCTCGGTGCTCACAGACGGCAATCATATTGTCCTACATTGTTTTTATTTCACCACACTGTGTGTGTCTGTTTGTGCTTGGGATGGAGAGCGTGACATAGTAATTACTGTAATTTCCTGACTACAGAACGCACCTGATTAAAAGATGCAACAGCTAAATCTAGCCATATAAACTGATTTGTACATACATTAGCTGTTTTATATCAATGGCCACAGGCCTCCACGTTATAAATGGGTGACTTGCAAAGAAAGAGGTCACACAGAGGGGTTTTTATTTACCTCAAACACCAATAAGAGACTCCCCTACCTCCCATAATCAATACCGAGCACAGTTAGCTACACAGTAGCATCCGAGAACCTCTCATTCGCTCACGGTCACATTAGGCAAATTCTCCAACAAGCTTTACCACACAGCAGTGCAACCTTTGGAAAGCAGTTAGTTACATGGTGGGTAGACACGGTGGAGGTACGCACTTATATTTTTTTCATGTAACACAGCACGTTACACTTGTTACTGCCGTAGGAGTGGAAGATGGCCAGCTTTTCCTTGTAATCCGCCGGATGTTGCTGCGCCACGTTCATCCTTGCCCGGTTGGATCGATGGTGCCATTTCATAAAACGAAAGCACCAAGCACCATGGGTTAGTTGATTTTGAATTCTCTCGAGGTTGTTCGATTCCCATGGTCCTCCACGTAACTAGCTTGAAGTTCAAACCGCGCTTCATAAGTGTGCCATTTTCGAGATGTTGTTTTGCATAATGCATGTACTATATACTATGTATACCTAGTAGGGGTGTCCTCTTTAACACCCGCTCTTCCCACTTTAACATCCGCATGCTGTCCTCTGTTACGTTAGCCTTTCTTTCCCATAAGTAGCGTGTCATCGCAACTTCAGTCAGTCAAGCGGACCCCTCATCGAAGTCACTTAACAGCACTCACACATTTTGGAACTTGGTGAATACACAGGGCGACCCGCATTATTAGGCGGCCCGTCCATTTTGGAGAAAATTTAAGACTTTTAAGTGTGCCTTTTGGTTGTGAAAATACGTTATACATAATTGTCTGAGAGCATGTCACTCCATAGCCAGACTTGCTGACGTGTCGTCTGTTGCCACCAATGGCGGGAGTCAGTTGCCAAACAAACAGCAGAGACAGGGGTCACACTGCAAAGAGGGCTGTATTTATGGCACTTGTTCCATAGGCGGACAAACCATTTTTCGCTTCAAACTCTTCATCCGCGGAACCCAGCAAACATTTGCACTTGACCGTGAGAACAATTAATGAATATACAGTATTGGGAAACGCAACACCAGAAATGCTCAACTCACAATCAGTCTGACTATAGCATAACACAAATATATAATTTATATTAGCTCATACAGTTTAAAATATACACTTCTAAGTATTATATTTCATGTTAAAGACTAAATTTTGGAAGCGGGGATGGGCAACAAATGCTATTTCTCCAGTGTTCAAGGTAGTTTAAATTATTACAATATTTTAAATGGTTCAGTTATATATGCAGATTAATGTGCATGATACTTTGCTTCATAAAAAATGAATTTTACTGTTCATTTTCTAAAGCACAGCTTGTGTTTTGTGTGTGTGTGTGTGTGTGTGTGTGTGTGTGTGTGTGTGTGTGTGTGTGTGTGTGTGTGTGTGTGTGTGTGTGTGTGCGTGTGCGTATGCAATGTCTGCAACTTTCTCAGGTCCCTCAAAGGGACTATCATCGTTGGTAATCCTTTTCTCGGTCGACTAATCTGTTTTCGCTGGGGTTACAAAACACCCGCCCATCAACTCGACAAAAAGCCCCCCGCCTCATCCTCATCACCTTCCCCCTGTGCAGGCCCCCCTCCTTTCGCTGCTTACCTCATTCTATCAAGGTTACATCTTCATCCTGCCTCTTCTCTTCTTTCAATAATCTTATTAGCGGCTTCATGTTTAACTCCTGGAAATTAGAGAATCTGACCAAATAAATGCACCGAGTGTAGGGCTGTATGATAGGTTCAAAATTTCCTCCTGCGATATTTTTGCCAGATACCTTTGTCCCAATGTGATATTGATAAGTGAAAATTAAGCTTTTTTTTTCCACAAAAAAAAATTAAATATCCATCCAAAAGGATGTGGAAAGTGTATTTTTTTAACTTACTGACAGCCATCAACATTAACAAAGTCAACAATAAATAAAAATATAATTAAATTCACATTGTACTGGAACTGTGCTTTAATGATAAATCACAATTTTATGCTACAACAAGTGTTTGTTGTGTCTGCATGTGCGTGTGTTATGCACCAATTTGTCCATGCATGGCTGTGGTCAGTATGCGTGGTGCAGAATGTGGATGTGTTAGGTGCCTTTAAAAAAAAAAAAAAAAAAAGTTCACCACGACCACCTACATATGACTATGGTTGTGTATATGCATTGATGAATTACATGTTGATGTGATGTGTGGACTCCCAGCGATATCGACTACACCGGGATTGCGGTTTGAGGCTCCCCATACAATATGTCGCATTGTGTGACTTTTTATTAATCCACATAAAGATGGTGGCAGTCAAAGATGACACGCGTTGCGACAGACATAAGACGTGGTCGATAATCATGAGGAAAGTGTGGATATAATGAAAGGCGAGGCTCACTCCCTTTGGAGCGGCGAGGCGCAGGCTGCCTGTACATTTTCACACCAGGTTTTGCAATTTTATTCGTTGGTAATTCTGAAATTGAAAATATGGTTACGTAATGTTCTAAAACACATTATTTGTGAGAGCGAGCGAGGCAATTGAAACTATGCAATGTGAACAACATGCACAAAAAGTCCATGCGTGACAGCTTAGTTTCAGACTGAATTTAGCAACATCCACATCCAGTACATGGATGAGAAAAGCTCCAAGTATTTCCAAAGCATCGCCCTCTGGCAGACAGACAAACAGCCATGAATGCAACTGCAAAGTCCGAGCTGACGATTTATTCAACATCAATTCAAGGACAAGGTGTGATGATTAAGTTTTGAGTGTACATGCATAAAAACCCTCAGTGCTTGTGGCTAGTTTAACACAACGCAGCACAAGATAGGTTGAAAAACACGGATTCATTCAGATGTTCACATTCTAAAAAAATTATTGAAACTGAATTCTTTGCTTCGGAACATTGTTGATTTCACACAGTTGACTGAGAATGGGGAGATTCCCATTGCTTCTGAGAAGTCTTCCTCTTGGCTCATTGGAAAAGGGACACCCATTCAGCTCTGCACTGACCTGAGGATCAGGAGTTTTTAAACATTTTGTATCCAGGTTACAGGGGGGACATTTTTCCAGGGCTCCCTCATAAACCTAGCACCAAATCAACGAAACGAAAATGTCTTACAGTGACTTTTCCAACTTCTCTAGCGACTGAGTTTAGCTAGTTTAATTCCCGCAAGGGTGGCACGTTGGCGACTGGTTAGTACAGGGGTCGGCAAGCCAAAATGTTGAAAGAGCCATATTGGACCAAAACAACGAAAAACAAATGTGTCTGGAGCCGCAACAAATTAAAAGCCTTATAACGAAGGAAACACATGCTATATGTATCTATGTGAGCTATATTAGTCTACTATCAAAATGACGTTGGCTACAAATACACAATGAGCCTTCCCGATTAAACATTTTTTTCCCCTGCAGTGCATCCAGTAGAGGAGCGGTGCCCAAACTTTTTTTGACCAAAGCTCTAATTTTCGGTCAACCAGCCTCCCACGATGGACCCGTGACCGCACACGTCCGCAAACACAGGCATTTACACATGCATGCCATAATGCGCATCAGCCATAACGGCAGCTAAGATGAACGAGGCACGGGATGCATTTTTTCAGCGTGTTAACTTTCGTAGCTGATATGTACCATTTTAAAATGCTTCTCTCAGTCCTTCAAATTGCCATTCTTTGCAGTTCCCTCAGTGAATTGGACATGAAACGCCGTTTCTTCTGACAACAGCCACCTGCCTGGCATCCCGCTCAGCTAATAGAAACGTGTGTCGTAGGCTATGACGCAAATCTTCGTTGACAGAAATGTTAAAATGTAATATTTATTCGACATATTTTTACAGCATTGGAAAATGTTAAGAATGTTTGTCCTCCAACAGAAACCATATTCAAACAAAAAAATATAATTTCACTTCCCCATCTTTTTCCATTTTGAAACATTTTAAAAAGAGCTGCATGCTTTTTAAAAGCACATCCACCTCACAGTACAGCGATCCCAAAAGAAATGATAGCAACAGCTCTCCATGGCACAGTGGAGAGCCACGCAACCATCACGAGAAGATCATTTTATGAAATTTAAATTCCACAGTACTCTATTTTTGACTGACATTATGTTTCGTGACATGGGGGCACCATACAGTACGCTGCTGTGACATAAATGACAAATGAGATGCTAGTGTAAAGAAATGCAGCTTACTGCTATTTGAAATTGAAAAACGCTAAAAAATTGGTCTTTATCATTTGCTTTCATATTTAATCTCCCTTGACCCTTGTCCGCCACTTCCCTCCTTTTTTTTTCAAATGATTATAACACTCGGGATGTTAAAAGTGCCTTTTATTTTGGACAACCTACAGCATCTCCCATGTTAAAATGAGTGGATAAAGGACATTGAGGTCAGAGCTTGAACCTCGGTGTGTACGTGTGTGTGTATGCTCTATCAGTGCAGTTGAGCTCCACAAGTTGACAGTTTGCTATGACAGTGAGTCAAAAACCAACTGGCTGTGTCCTCTAATGCACAGCAGATATTCCTTTGAAGTGTGTGCGTGTGGGATTATTATTAGTAACATCTGTTCGATCAGTTAACCCCTTCTAGGACTCAGAAAGCCGACTATCGCACCTACGTTACACAGACCGTTTCCAGCACCATCTCATGCAGCGTTAATTAGGAAGTATCCTACTTTTGTAGTTTTGGGTATACCTGCGAGTGAATGGCAACAAGTTCAGGGCTTACCCCGCCTCTCGCCCATGGTCAGCTATGATAGGCTCCGTCCAGCACGCTCGCAACCCTAGTGAAGATAAGCAGTACAGAAAACGGACAGTTTTGGGCACTTCAGGTAAAAGTCAGACGTGTATGTGCTTTAGCAAACCACAAAAGCATCATGCTATACTGTATGCGAGGTCATTAAGTAGCACTGACGCGCAATCAGTCAACCAAAAAGTAGGTTTCAGTTTAGGTTTTGCAAACAATAGCAGCGGGGGAAAAAAAAAAGCAATGAACTATGGAAACCAGAATCACGGATTACTTTTTGAAAATGTTGTACCATTTTTCTGTTCTCGGGCGTAATTCACTTTCTGTTGTTGCTGTCGTTGTTTTTATAGAAAGGTACTTTTCCAGCCGCCACCCTTGCAACTCAGCCGTCCAAGATTTGGGGAAATGCTGGAATGCGGATGGCCGAGCAAAACACACGAGAGGAACCATTTTGATGCAACAAGACAAATTCACATCATCTTTGCAGTCCCCTGTCTACCTTCATGTGGCCTTCAGCAAAGTAATGAAACACCAGGGGCTTCAAGCGAGTCAAGAAGAGTGCTGACGATTTTAAGGGCAGTGACTGACAAGGGCCCTAGAAAATATCAAATCCGAGTGGGGCCCCTGCCAAATGGAGACACACTCAGGACAACTGTCTTCTTCCACCGCGGATGTCTTTTCCAAAATAGAAACATGTTGATAGAATTAAGAAGAAGAAGAAGAAAAATGACTCATTGTGTGTTGAACGTTTACATTTCCAATCTTATTGAAAGCTTCATGTCTAGTTTAAGCGCATGCGGATGTGCTTTTTCTAATGCGACCGAAACACATATGCTGCTGAGAAATACCAATGGTCATCACTCACAACAAATCAGGATCACTTTTCAGGAAGGCAGAATCTCAAAGCTCGTGCAGTGAAATAACCTTTGTCTAGTTCTTTGTCACAATGCCAACAACAAAAACAAACAAAAAGCGAAAAAAAATGCGGCAAGCTGATGGGCAGTGCAGCTCCGACCCAAGCACTCAGCAGCCAGCAGGTGGGAGAGAGCGGAGGGAAAGGAAGCGTGGGCAAATGGCAACTGGCATGTTCTAACAGTGTTTCCCAACCGTTAGTGAGTCATGACACATATTTTACAAAATCTCACGGCATACCACTTAGCAAAACGATTTACAAAAAGTGCATATACAGGTCATCTAGTAGAAGAGCATTTCACTGTTATGTTTGTTACTATAAGTGGTTGGCGTATGTAACTAAAACAGTTTTCTTGACTTTAATACAAAATATATATTTTTTGTCAAAATAATTTACATGAAGTTATGTCTCGTGGCAATGTCACAGGCCCTTCAAAAGTCCTGCAACAGTTTACATGTATCATTAAATTTCTTTTAGCCTTCTTGATATGTTGTTGGTCACTTTGACACATTTGAAAATCTAGATTTATTTTTCAGGTTCTCTAAATAATAATAATCATAATAATCATAATAATAATTGAATCTGCTTTGTGTGATATTTTGGGTATGATTAAAACGTAGTCACATTGACCCATGAACATTGATGGTAAGAAACAAACACAACAAGGGGCTTTAAAAATGCACAGATATTTCCAACTTTTTAAACAGATGCCAATTAATCAGATGTCAGTGTGTGTGTGCGTGCGTGCAAGTGCATGTACGTGTTAAATATCTTTCTTTCTTGTTCACCGCAGAGCACTGGAAGGAAACAAAAGGGCCCTTTGAAAGGCACGTGCACTGCGCCGTCACTCAAGCGTCTCCCAGCAACAGAAAGCAGAAATGCACCTGTGGCTCTGGATGGAAGAGCAGATCACGGAGCCTCACGGTTGTCAAAAGCGCAGAGAAATTTCAAACATTCAACTTTCAGCAGTTAATTATTGATTTAAAACAGAAGCCCTATAATTCGAACTGACAATTTGTAGCATCGAATCGGTCGAACTTTATTGTCTAGTAGAATGTAGCCTTAAATGATATTTTCTAATGTTTGGAAAACCCGTACTATTCATGAAAAGTCATCTGTTTTTGTGGAGACTAAATCGATATTCTGCACTTGTCTCGTCATAAATATGATCGAATAATGCATGTGTTGATTTTTCATTTAGACGGTAAAGGAAATGAAATCCTTAAGAAGGTTCAGAATAATAGTGATATTCATGCTAAACAAGTTCTGAAGTCTCAGGGCTTACTGTATATTTGATACTCACAAACACGCACGCACGCGCACACGGCCGCTGTGACGTGCACAGACGCTCGGGCCCGCGCATGCAAATCACGTTCTCGCTCGAGCCCCTCCATTGGCCGCCCGCGCTCATTTAGCGGCTGTCAGCGCGCGGCCCGGGCAAGCTGCGCGAACTTTTGCCAGCACAGCTCGGAGCAAAGTGGCGCACGCACGCCGGGATCCCAGGCTGCCTTCTTCCAAGACGAATGACAGCAAAAAGGGCAACGCGGGGAAGTGAGGAACAAGTTTGCCTCTGAGACCGCTAACGCTCTTTCTCACTCTCAGCATCCTCAAGGGAGGGAGGGTGAGGCGGCCTGAATGTTTCTTCGTGTCTGAGTGATTCGGCCAAGACAAGGTGAATGTACAGCATCATGATGGAGACGGACTTGCACTCCCCCGCGGTGCAACAGACCAACCCGTCCAACCCCGGGGGCCACGGTGGCGGCGGAGGCAAAGTCCCACAGGAGCGAATCAAGAGACCCATGAACGCCTTCATGGTGTGGTCGCGTGGCCAGCGACGCAAGATGGCCCAGGAGAACCCCAAGATGCACAACTCGGAGATCAGCAAGCGGCTGGGGGCCGAGTGGAAGGTGATGACCGAGGCCGAGAAGCGGCCCTTCATCGACGAGGCCAAACGGCTGCGGGCCATGCACATGAAGGAGCACCCGGACTACAAGTACCGGCCGCGGAGGAAGACCAAGACGTTGCTCAAGAAGGACAAGTACTCGCTGGCCGGTGGGCTTCTCGGCAACGCGGCGGCGGGGATGGGCGGCGGGCAGCGGCTGGAGAGCCCCGGTGGGGGGGCCCTGGGGTCCAGCGCGGGCGTGTACACGGCGCACGTCAACGGTTGGCCGAACGGCGCGTACTCCGTCGCGGCTGCGGCCGCTCACGCCATGATGCAGGAGGCGCAGCTTGCTTACACGCAACACCCGGGCGCCGGCGCTCACCCGCACCACCACGCGCACCAGCACCCGCATAATCCGCAGCCCGTGCACAGGTACGACATGAGCGCCTTATCTTACAGCCCCATCTCGAACTCCCAGAGCTACATGAGCGCCTCTCCGCCCGTCTACGGGGGCATCACGGGCTACACGCATCACCAGCACCACAGCGCCGGCATGTCACCCGTGCCGGGGGCGCTCGGGGGAACTCTGGGAACCCTGGTGAAATCGGAGCCGAGCGCGAGCCCTCCCGTGTCCACGGCGCGCCAGCCGTGCCCCTCGGGGGACCTGCGGGACATGATCAGCATGTACTTGCCCACCGGGGACGCGGCGGGTGACTCGTCCGTGCAGGGGCGCCTGCACGTGCTCCACACGCAGCATTACCAGGGAAGCAGCGCCCACGTGAACGGGACGGTTCCCCTGACGCACATTTAAATGTATTTGATGTTTTACAAGCACTAAACCGCAACCAAATACTCCGAGCAGTGGTGGGCCACTGCCGCTCGCGTATAAATTAAGGCGTTTAAGCCATAAAAATGCAATCACCTTGAACAAAGTTTCGCCCCTTCCCCTCTACCCATTCCCAAATGTTTTCTTTCTTTTGTCTGGCCAAGCTTGGCGGAACGCTCACGCTGATTTATTTGAGCTCACGGTAACAGAGGTTGCCACGTTTTCACACGGTTTAAATTATAATCCTCCAAGTCTGGTGCATTATAAATTTTTATTTTATTTAATTTTTCACGTTTTTCTGGAATTTGGGGCGCTGGAAAAAGTGTTTTGGAAAAAGTTTCCAGACAGCAATATGAATTGATTTTAATTTGTAACCCATCTTGTAAACGCGTGAGTCGGTCGGTGTAATTTGATTTTGTTGTTGTAAGTGTTGTTAACGGTGAATAAATATGCCAACTGAAAACGCTTTATGCAACTGTATTGTCAAAAGGAGGAGTAATTCGCTTTTCCCTGCTCACTTAATTTCCCAAACATTTTCGCACCACCATTTTGTTTTTGCTTGAAGTGGGCTTTCGCCGAACGAAATTGAAAGAGCATTATGTCATGAATACAGAAAAAGTGGTTGCTTTGTATTACAAATGCTCCCTCCTGTGATGTCCTGCTATTTATGCTTTAAATGATTAGTTCTCGATTCGATTTTTCTGTCAGTTTCGTTTACCCTTCGAGGGAAGTAAATTGACTAATTCATTTTCAATTGGAACATAAATGATTGTTTTATGTGATACCGCATTATCAGAGCAGTGCTTTAAAAAAACGTTTTTAAATGTAAGATTATTTTCTTTTTTACATATGGATAGAGATTTCACATCTGTATTATCATTTTAATCACATTGGCGGGTAATTCAGTTGTCACACATTCGATGTCTTATTTATCCCTTCATTTGATTAATTTCCAACCGTTTATTTCCCCCCGTTAAAATCACGAAACGTTGCGGAAGAAAAGACACGTGCAAGCCGACACGCATTCTCATACAGCTTTGCTTCAAACGCACTTGCTTTCGCTTTCTACTTCCTTCAACCAAACTGTTCGAATGTATTAATGGGTTCGGGAATGGATTTATTTAAACGCGAAATGATTGTTTTTCAAAGTGCAGTGTGAATGGCCTTAGGCCATGCAGCTCGTTCGTCTTTTATTTCGTTCACGTTTGTTCATGTTAAAATGAGTTGGAGCCCTCGCTACCATCTCGATGATGACGTCAGTCATAGTCATCCCATTTCGGGAATAAATGCTGCGCGTGTATCCGTTGAACTCTGCCAGAAAACGCTGCCATTGTCCAACTTGGAAGCCCAGCAGGACGGCGTGGCCTGCCCGCGTGTTGCTTGGTGAAACAGCGGAGCAGGGTGAGGCGAAGTTGAGAAGTGGTTGCTAAAGGGGATTTGAGTGAGAGCGTTTCAGGCTTGGAGGGGCATGGGCTTGGGTGGTTGCTGGCAACAAACTCCTTGATCCACTCCTACCCCAAGATTTGCAAACAACATCCCTTGAACGCGCCCCCGCGCCCCTGCCCCAAAAATCACTTTGCGATTGACCGTGTACTTTTTTTTTTTTTTTACCGAATTGCTTTACATAAAATTAACATAAACAAATTTAACTGGGTGAGCACGTTGGAGAAATATATATTTATATATATATATGAAAATCAATATGCCAAGATGCAAATGAATATTATTTGAGAAAATTAGGTCCAAGATATCAAAATCCATAACTGTTCATTTGATTGATTTATCATTTATCTGTTCTGCTTGCTCGCATATTTAAGAACTGATTACATTTTTATTGTATTTTAATGCTGCATGGTTGAGCTCTGTTAATAAATGTGACTGATTCTTTTCTCATTTTCTCATTATTCAAGGGAGAACTTAGTGTTTGTGCCGTACTTATTGACTGATTATTACTTTTGAAATTAAAAAATTCATACCAAAAGCCATGACTGATTGATTAATTGAAAACTATAAGGTAACTACAGAATTTACATTGAATACTTCCAAAGAAATAAACGAAGATCAGTAAATATACCACAAGGCTAAAATACTTGATGACCATTTTTACATTATTGGCTAATGTGATTGCTTTACTAAAGAGTGCCACTGTTGGGCCATAAACTAAAACTCTCCCTTCAAAGGCACAGATGAAGAAGAAACTGAGCTGCATGCTATCACCGAAATGGCTCACTTGTGTTTTCCTATTTTGTTGCCTGTGTTAAGACAGCACCATTGTAATTAGCAATTAATACCTGTGGCACAAAACCTGCAGCGTTTCAACACAGCAAATCCTGACAATTAATTGTCACAACAGCAATCTAAGGAGAAAATAAGATGCAGTAGTACAAAATGCTGCCCCAGAAACTGAAATCGGCTGCCTAAGTGCCTACACAGGAATGCTTTGAAAATTGCAGAAGGTTTGTCAAAATCAGGCTATAAATGCAACATTTTGGCACCGGACGACCATCTTTTTCAGCGGTTGAGAAGAAAATAATTGGGCTTTCATCGTCTCGTTTGGATATCTGGTGTACTCCTCAAGCCGCAGTTACTTTGCAGATGTTTTGCTCCCTGCACTCTGCTCCTTTGCTGCGCACAATCGTCATCTAATTTTAGAGCGGTCTAATCACTTTGGGGGTCATGGACTTCAGACATCGGCTCTTGCAAGTAAGTCAGGTTGTGGGGTTTTTTCTTTTTTTCCTTCTGCTTAAATGTCTTGAATAATGCACTTGTTTGTATGCAATCCACGCACATTTTGCCTCGCGTATACAAACTACTGTAGTCTGGTACCTTTCATACTCTGTGGAAATCGACGACAAAAAGAAGCATTTGATTTAGTGATTGTTGCACTTCATTTAAAAGTTGCCCCTATTTAATAAGCTCTTCGCCTCATTGTTCTGACTTGGTGGATTTGGCTGAGTCTTGAGTACTCAAATAAATGAAGTTGGTCAACTCTATTTATGGCCTGTTTAGTGATGAAAATTAAAAAATATGAAGAACCTGACGGGTTATCTTGTCTTGCCACATTATTGTGCTTGACTTAAACCAGTCAATAAAGGGTTAAACAGCACCTACATGGCCTCAACTCATCTCATGACAAACATGACTGTCAGTAATGAATACGTCCATCCATCCATTTTCTGATCCGCTTATCCTCACAAGGGTCGCGGGGGGTTGCTGGAGCCTATCCCAGCCGTCTTCGGGCAGTAGGCGGGGGACACCCTGAACCGGTTGCCAGCTAATCGCAGGGCACACAGAGACGAACAACCATCCATGCTCACACTCACACCAAGAGACAATTTTAGAGTGTTCAATCAGCCTGTCATGCATGTTTTTGGAATGTGAGCAGGAGGAGGACCCGGAGAAAACCCACACAGGCCCAGGGAGAACATGCAAACTCCATACAGAAAGGCCGGAGCCGGAAGTACCTCTGTACTGTGAGGTTGACGTGCTAACCATTGCACCACCGGGCCGCCTTATGAATACGTTGGAAATCAAATTTGGATCCCAAATTTCCCCCACAAACCAACATTCAGTGAGGAACTTCAAGCATCCTCTTAATGGGGCCAGAAGGGATGACAATGATGTCATAAAATCATGAGGTTTTTCTGCCGACGTCATGCATCCAACTCAGTGTGGGTCACATTAGGACCATGCTCCTCTGGCATCCCCCCCACCCCTTACAAACGCACTCAACACCCCCACCCCATTCCTGCATGTTCTTGGTGTCCTAAACATGGATAATTGTCGTCAGTTTATCACGCCCACGCATATCCCCCCCCACCCCCCCACACCCCCCCACCCCGTCTCCTCCTACAAAAGCTTGCACCTCCGTCGTTGGACGCCGTCCTGTCACGGGAGATTACGGGGGGCTGATTGCACAAGACCGAATGTGGAGCGCTGAGATTAGCAGGGCCGCCATTGAAAATAGCAACGGGGCAGACAAATTCTTCACGAGGGGGCCTTATCATGCAATTACACGTTGACACGTTTTTACCATTTTCCAGCCTCCTAATCCGAGAGCCCCCACCCGCTTCCAAATGGAGAACTATTGGAGCTACCGGCTGGCTGACTCCCGCCGGATGCCTGACTTTCTTTTCTCACGAGCAGACCCCACAAACGCAATTGCTTCGCTCGCCGCTGCCCTTAAAAACTGCCTCAGCTAAATGAAAATTTTCAACATGAGGGCCTGATCCATGTGATGGCAGAGAAGATAAATCAGGGAACATCTTGAATGCACCATCAAAATCACTTTCATCTCATTCTATCTCAAACCCGATAAATCAGTTCATTCTGTTTTGAGCCGCCACCTTGACGGGGTTGAACCAAGTCACTAAGCATCAAATGGAGTGCAATGCGTGTTGCTCCACCACATCTTTCTATTCAATTAGAGCCTTCCATGACAATCAATTAGGGAGCCCCCCCTAAATCTCCCCAGGGGGCCAATAATCATCATACACCATCTGCTGACATGGGCACTGGGGAGCACCGCTCAGCAGTAACAAATACTGTTAGGCCAACACCATGATGAATCGCAAAAGAATGCTCATTGAGACTGGAAGTAAATGACAGAATGACAACTGAATGACTGAAACGAGTACTAAAGGACAAGAGCACGATCCAGTGATTGATTGATTTATCTTTTTATTTATTTTTAAAGGGACTGAGTATATCAATCAACACTTTTTACAAAAAGTAAATACACCCGAAATAGCTCAAAGCTAGTTTTTCTCTGTAACCCCTTTACCACATGTTCATAGACACGTCAATAACAATACTCAAGGGACAGATCATGAGGCATCATAGAAACAGAAGAATGAATACAGTGAAAGGCAAAAATAACTGGTGAATAAAAAAAGAAAACATATGTACATTTCATTGTAGTCCCCTTCGTGTTTACATAGTTGGGGATCAACAAGCCAGTTCTCTATATTAAATGGATACATTAAATAAATATCCATTCATCCATTATCTGAAATGCTTAATCTTCACAAGAGTGCTGGAGCCTATCCCAGCCGTCTTTGGGCAGTAGGCAAGGGACACCCTGAACCGGTCGCCAGCCAATTGCAGGGCACATAGAGACGAACAACCATCCACGCTCACACTCACACCTAGGGACAATTAAGTCAAGTCAAGTCAAGTGCGCTGTATGTGCAACATACAGCACAGATGAAATTTCCTCCCTCTCAGAGTGTTCAATTAGCCTGCCATGCATGTTTTTGGAATGTGGGAGGAAACCAGAGTACCTGGAGAAAACACACGCAGGCCCGGGGAGAACATGCAAACTCCACACAGGAAGGCCAGATTGAACCCTGCACCTCTGCACTGTGAGGTCGGCATGCTAACCAGTCAAACGCCAGGCCGCAAATTAAATAAACACTCAAATATAAATAAATAATCAAATCAGAAATAGATTAAATAAAGCAGGATATGATGGAAACTCTCTGACTGGTTGGTGCATCCTATTGGTGTGATGCTCTGAATGAGAATACTGTTTGACTGAATGCTGTGCATCAACTTTTTCTAGCTGGACCTCTGGGAGCAGAGGAGTTGAATTTAATGAAACTGCATCAGTTTTTTTCTACCTCAGGGGGCGGCCATTCCTCCTGTTGCTGTCGACTGAAAATGTTTTCTGAGTTTGGGCTCGTGAAGTTTACAAGTTGAGCCATGAACGGCTGTGACTGAGCCCTCAGCATTGATCATTTTCAGTTGAAAGTAAGTAGCAAAACGGCCGTCCTCTGAAGTGGACAAAAACAAGTGGATTTTTGCAACGTCATCCATTTTCCATAAACGGAATGTTAATCAGAATACTGTGTTTCGACGCGCGGTGCGGCATTGAGCATATTATTATAAAGAAAAACTGAGGGTTGATTGGCCCTCTAAGAACGAGTGTACGGATGTATTCAACATCCATCCATTATTCCAACCGCTTATCCTCACGAGGTCGCGGGCATGCTAGAGCCTATTCAAGCTGTCTTTGTGCAGAAATGTATTTGAAATTTTAAAAAAGGGTTGATACACTTTATCCAATTGAAATGACATGCATCAAGGTTATGTATTTGAAATCTTAAAACCAATGCATTTCAAAATTTTAACCAGATAAGATTTTTTGGGGGGGCCATTTCAATTCTACCCACCTTACTGTATGTAGACTCGTTTTATGGGAAACTCAGACACTTTGGCAAACTTAAAGATAGAGCTCAATACATGATACCACACCGTAATCACAAAGTGTTTATTTTGGTGACCGAATGATCAGGAGAGTCATTAAACTGAACACCAAATTTACTTTCGGGATCACAAAATTATGCACAGGAAGTTGGTAAAACACTCACAACTACTATGACACAACAAGAGAACAGAAACAAGTCGTAAGATGAATAATGAAACATGTCATTAGCTATAAACAAAGTCGTTAGAAGGCTATAACTTTGATCATTGCAGCTAGGCATCCTGGGAAAGTCCTCCTCTTTGTTGTTCATTTCAAATGCCTTTGCCAAACAGGTTGCATTTCTGTGAAACGAATGGAAAGCAAATTCAGAAACTTTAACGACATTAATGTGGGTTGAGCCACAGCCTGCTATGTTTAAACGATATTCATCCGTTTAAACTAGAGCTGTCAGTTTACGCGTTTTTATTGGCATTAATTTAAATGAATTTTAACGGGATTAAATTTTTTCTCGCGAGATTAACGTGGCAGACATCACAGCGGATGTTACATTGCTCTATGAATAAACCAGAAACAAAACAACAACCGCGCTGCACATGTCCACGCACGTTTGTTTTGCCAGCCACGGCAGCGCGAGACACCGAAAACGGATACTTTATGAATGTTTGTGAGTTTATGAATGGAAAGTTTACTTTTAAAAAGTTGCCAGATTGTTCCACTGACAAGACTAAAGTTACCTGTATGTTTTGCAGTCGTAAACTGAGCTATCATCATAGCATGACGAGTCTGAAATACCACTGAATGGCCAAGCACACAGCTGACGAGAGTTCTCCGCCCCCATGTCTCAGACAGACAGCGATGGATAATTTCAAAGCGAAGAAAATGGATAACACGACGAAGAACAAATTTGCTGAAGCCATAGCTAAATGTATGGCAACTGCATGCAAGCCTGTCAACATTGTCCACAGCTCGACTCAAGCTGAAACTGTCGCGATTGTTACTTGTTTGGAACTACAACCTTACTCGTATTCGATTATTGTTCGCTTACACTTTCTTCATCCCATCGGGATTATTTAAAGACGCATATTTGAGCTAGTACATTATCTTATCCTTTTCCTTGCCGTTCTTTGCAAGCGCTTTGTGTTTTCTCGTTACATTATTTTCCTGGTTCTTGTTTTGACCAGCGTTTTCTGTTGTCCTTTAAGACGGTATTTTTTCGTTTGTAATAAATATTATTTTTTGAGACGAAGGCCTTGTCAGTGTCTGCTGCTTCGGGGATCCACTTATTCTTGTTCGCTCTGTTTGCATACGAAGCAGTCCTTGTTTCCTGCCTTGTATGCAACGTGACAGACTGCTGTGTTCAAAGCAAACTTGAGAAAAACGAAGTATGCAACCATGGCTTAAATCCACTATAGGCTGAGTACTAGTTTACCTTAGATGTGCACTTCATAATGTTATATTGCTCTGTTTTGATTCCATAAAAAGAGCTGTTAAAGCAGCTGTTGTGTGACAAAATATTTTTTTCACTGTTGTTGATGGACAGTAATATTGTGTGAGAGATTATGTGTGAATAACTGCTCCAAGTGAAAAATGTTCATGTAAAATTGAAAATCGAAATTGTTATTTCAGTAAATATTTGCATTTTGCACATAGAAAACTGATTCATGATTCCATGTTGATGAGAGCATTAAAATGGGGAAAAATAGGACAAAAAAATATAAAAGGAAATTCAGAAACGATAAAAAATGCGTGAGTAATCACGATTAATTTTTAGTTAATTTGAGTTAATTATGACAGTTGCATTTTTAATTCGATTAAATATTTTAATCATTTGACAGCTCTAGTTTAAACGGATTCTTTTTCAAAGTCAACACTGTTGCAGCCATATTTTGTGTTGTGCTGCACGGTGACAGATGCTGACATTTCATCTGCGGTAAATTATTGGAGTGATTTCAAGAATATAGGCTACTTCTTTCAAGGTTTACATTTGTAGTGATTCAGTTGAATGTCATTTCACTGTGCATGTGTCACAATCATTGTGATTCATTTCTGCTGAGCGCCGTCAAATAACAAAAAGTGTTACTGCCACATCATGAGCTCTGCCGGGTCAATTTAGAGCACGAAGCTTCCATACTTGGTTCCTTCCTTAAGAAAGGTTTAAAGAAACTACAATACTAAATGAGGAAATTGGCTATAGTAAAGGTGCCAACAAGCTCTCTCCGAGAAAATGCAATATTATGGCGGGCGAGCTCAAAGTCACTTCTAAGTGCAGGAGCAATTACCCGCAAAAACATTTCCCTGATGGCTTAAGACAGCTCCAAGCGAAGCGGGAGGGTAAAAGAGCTCCAGAGTAAAGAGAAACAGGAAACATTCACATAATTATCACAGCAACTCAGGCTCCGGCTAATCACTGGAGTTAAAAGGTCTCCTGCCAGCCCGGAGGCCAGTGAACCACCACAGTGGCGGGGAACTTGTGTCATTTACAACCGACAGGGGACACCCGGTTCACGTCTCTGCGACCTCCCATCGCTGTGGCCGTCATAAACACAGCTCAATTACTGCCAATCACTGGCAAGTGTCGAAGAATTACTTGGTGTGTGTGTGTGTGTGTGTGTGTGTGTGTGTGTGTGTGTGTGTGTGTGTGTGTGTGTGTCCGCAGTTCATTCACTCATAACATGGCAAGCAGAGGCGATCCACTGTCAGTGTGTGTGAATGTCTAATGAAAATACACAATACCATATTTTCAAACACTTACCATATTGGCCCGAATATAAGACGGTGTTTTTTGCATTGAAATAAGACTGAAAAAGTGGGGGTCGTCTTATATTCGGGGTCTAGACATTATACCCATTCACGACGCTAGATGGCGCCAGATATCATTGAAGCGAATGCTGAACTTGACTCCCCAGGCCAAAGTGAACCCCTGTCACGAAGAATAAAAATAAAAATAGCGGTAGCACGAAGAAGAAAAATAAAAAATAGCGGTAAGAAAGAAAAGAGAAAAAAATAATAGAAGAGAGGTAACAGAAAATGGAGAAACGTAGCGACAATCTGGAGAAAAGTGGGTCATAGATCAGCCAGGTTAACCCTGCAGCTGAGGAGAAGTTATGGTGTAAACTTCGAGATGCTTTTTCTCTCAAATATATTGTTATAATCATTTGTTTCAGATGTACTGTAATTATTTTCTGTATAAAAAATAATTTGGTGTTCAAAAAGTATTTTTTCAAACTTGAGTCTTGAAAAAGAGGGGGTCGTCTTATAATCAGGGCCGTCTTATATTCGGGCCAATACGGTATTAACTGTTTATCTTAAGTGGCAAAACAAAACATTTAGCTAAAATATTGAGCTCCAAATATTACGATCTCCGTTGCATATATGGTAGGCAAAAACATCAAACAGTGAAAGCTCAATCTTGAAAAAGTATTGGCCCCACACAGGGTGTGTGTGTGTGTGTGTGTGTGTGAGTGTGTGTGTGTGTGTGTGTGTGTGTGTGTGTGTGTGTGTGTGTGTGTGTGTGTGTGTGTTTAGGTAAAACAATATACAAATCTTTGGCATGGAGTAGAGGGATTTGCTGTATCAAAAGGGGCGAGAGACAGGCATGCTTGTTAGTGATAGCTTGGCTAAAGATTCCCACACACACCCACCTTGGTGATCCACTTATGTACTGTCGGCCTGCGCGTCTGTGTGCCTGTTTGTGCGTGTGTGTATTAGTGTTTTCTTGAACAAAAAAAATGCAACAAAAATATTTTTGTCAAGGCAGATTTTTCAACGTTTGACTATACTGTATAGGAGACTAAAATCTCTATGAAACAACCTGGTCAAAAATAGCCACCTCTCCGACATGATTCCATACCTGTGCAATTGTGGACAACAAAAATTGAACATACACACTGCTGAAAGATGGACACCCAAGAGAATGGCTATGCAATGAAGAAAATGGACCGTTGAAAATAAATTCATACATGTCAATTTCGATGGAGTTGTGAATTTATGTCACTGCTTCTGATTGTGTTGAGGCCAGCAACAAAGGCTTTGAAGGCCCTCACTACAGCGTTGAATTGTAGGGATTGTTATTCAGGACAACCAGGTTGTCATCACATCATGTCTTTGCCACAGCATCCAAAGATTCTTCATACTCTGTTCACTTTTTGGCACTTGTCCTCGCACATCTAAAGAGACAGATACCGTCTACAGCAGGGGTGTCAAAGTCAAATGGACGGAGGGCCAGATAAAAAATTTTGCTGCAAGCCGAGGGCCGGACTGATCGAATGTTCATTGAAAATTTTAAAAATGACCACACATTGTTTATTGAACCAAATTTAATTGACTGAAAACCTAACAAATACAAACCAATATGGTCAGATAAATAAAGCAACATTTTTTATGGCTATGTGAGTAAACTTTAATTTTCAACAGGCACAAAAAAATTTCCTTTGTATAAAAATACCCACAACGTGAATGAAAGAAGCCGATATTCAAGGCACTATCAATAGTCCATGTTTTCTCTTTTAGCAAAAGTAGGCTAAATTTACTTAAAAGAAAAACAAATAATAGTGCAGTAATTTTCGATCATTTACTCGAATAAAATATTTTTAAAACATAATTGGATTGAAATACAACAAAATAAAGTGCAAAAATGTATAAACCAAAAACAACACTTTCTTCAAGAAAAAAACTTGAACTGAGTAAAAACTCTTAATATGTGATTGCACAGTATATTATAAGTAATATTCACTTCTTTGAGGCTGAGGCTGATACTCGGTGGTGTCTTAACTTTTCTACAAGTTCATCAATATTTGGGGTCAGGCTCTGAGCTGAGCAAATCCTCAAAATTGAGTGAGGGTGTTCAGCAGTAAATCGACTTCTGTGTGATGTTTTGTTCAGCTTCATCAAAGAAAATAGTTGTTCACACACGTATGTGCTGCCAAACTTTCGACAACATTGGAGCAGCCTGGATGCGCAGCGGGACCACTGTGTCGGGGAGGAAACCGTCAAACTGCGCAGCACGCACTGCCGTATCTTTGCAGAAACACTGCAATTGTGTTTCTGCTAATGCTCACGTT
>NW_017805538.1:1724859-1728733 GCF_001891065.2 Hippocampus comes | reverse complement strand
CTATTTCAATCGCGCCACACTTTCTCCGCACAGAAGACACACAGGTTTTCCAGCTACGTCCATGAACATGTACTTCGACTCCCACCTTGTTTGAAGCTCCCGGTTCTCAGTGTCCACCTTCCGTTTTGCCATTTTTGATGGGTATCTGAAAGCTAATGTCACTGTTATGGGAACGACTGCTGGACTAATAAATATTTAAATAAAGCGGCCGACTGCTTGGCGTGTCACCGTTGCATTGTGGGAAATGTAGTATTGGTGCGTGTAAAAGATCTGCGGGCTCTCAGTTTGCTGCGGTCCGCGGGCCGGTTCTAATAATAAATCAATATCATCCCAGGGGCCACTGAAAACATTCTCGCGGGCCGGATTTGGCCCGCGGGTCGGCACTTTGACATATATGCTGTAGACCACATATGTCAAAGTGCCGGTCTACAGTATACCGATTATGGTCATACACAGAAAATGACCATCACTTCAATGACGGGCCTAGATTATCCTCCAGATCTCAAGCATCCAAAATGGTGAGCAAATACCAATCACATGATCAAAATGTATCTATGACTGCATTCATGAGGGGACTTGACTTGGAGGGCATGATGTAGCACAGGACTTGACTTGAAATAACCTGTGGGCAAACCGACCTGTGACATGCTTGAGAATTGAAGGTTACAAATTCTGACATACTTGTGACTTGATCCTATTTCTGGCTCTTACACACACCCAACTGGAACGGTCTCATACATACTCAGATACATTATTAATAATAACAATATTAATAAGAAGAGCTTGATCTGATGTAGCATCTTTCATGAAAACTAAAGACACTTTACATCAAAAAGTCAAAATTAATAAACAAACAACAACAACACAAGAACAACCAAACCAAGTGACAAAGCCCTCTGTAGTGTCATATCAGTCAAGATTCAAAACAGTCCAGTGTTGGTGCCTGCCGAATTTCAAAGGGAAGAGTGTTCCAGGGGGTAGGAGCTGTGACGCTGAAGGCTCTTCTTACCCCAAATTTTCATCTGATGGTGCGAGCGACAGTGGGGAGGCTTAGATTGGTCGACCTCCGGTCCCGTGAGGGAATGTGATTGTCACGATTTGTGAATAACGCGGGAAATGGAGGACCCAAATGTAGGGAAGTGGGGAGGAATGTCAAAAACTACAAACAAATCAAACAAGGCACATGGAAAAATCCATCCATCCATCATTCCATTCATCATCCGAACCGCTTTACCCTCACAAGCGTCGCGGTGGGTGCTGGAGCCTATCCCAGCTGTCTTCAAGCAGCAGGCGGGGGACACCCTGAACTGTTTGCTGGCCAATCGCAGCATGGAACAAATCAAAAGTATGATTCATTTACACAAGAGCCCCGGTTGACGGCTGGAAAAGAAAACCTAAACGAGCAAGACATGAAAAATGGCACACAAAGAAAACAAGACGTAAAATGAAACAAAATTGCATGTAAAAAAGAAAGCAGATCATGATAGTGATGATGGATGACATTAGAAAGGTATGAGGGGGGGGCAAAGTCCTGTTGTGCTTTTTGGGTGAGGGGCAGCCGGTTATATTTGATGCTGAATTTGAACTTTTCACTGCTCAGGCAGCCAGATGTTGCAACACAAACTTTTTTAAGTAGGGAAGAAGACGAAGAAGACGACGAATGATGCAGCACAGTAGGAAGAGGATCGTGGTGCCCAGACACAATGGAAGCATTCGTCCTTTAACTGCTAGGGTGTTATCATCCGACCACAGAGACGCTCCAAACGCTTTAAAAAGCACATTTGAAGATGTATTAGTGCATCCCAGAAACCACTTGCTGCCAATAGGGGGCTGCTCGCTGTGCTTTGTGCATGCCGCTTTCGTGCGTGTGTGTGTGTGGCTGCATGAAATGAGATGACTGTGTGTGTGTGTGTGTGTGTGTGTGTGTGTGTGCGCGCGCGCGCACGCGCGTGTGCATGTGTGTGCGTGGTTCCTACCAAATTCTCTTAGTGAGCGTTGCTAAGGTGCTTTAGGCATGGGATTAGCTGGAGGCTCATCGCACATTCCCGGACTGATAAAAAGGTACAAAGAGGAAGTGCAAGACAAACAGGAAGTTTGAATGAAAACATTAAAAAAAAAAAAAAAGCGGAGGGCACCAATGCCATCGATAGGACAACGGGAAAAATAGAAGACTGCAATGAGGACAAACAAGGAAATTAGGGGCAGAGGTGAGGACGGGGGCGAGGGGCTGAGGAAGAGGAGGTGGGCGACAGGCAGAACACGATTGCAGATGGTTGCATCAGCGTGCTCACCGATGGCGAGATGGAGAGAATAAGCCGCATAATCAAGCGTGGAGGCAGCCGAGAAAAAGTGTCCAGGACGTCACCGTACCACTGTGAAGCTTGGAAAGCCTTCAGAGCTGCGCGTCCCAGTTTGTGCAAATGCCAATGACTCAACCGTACACATCCTTGACACCCCTGTTTATTTTTGTCAGCTGTCAATCAGCCTGACATACATGCCGATGAACTATTCTTAAAACATGACTCTGATGCGAAATAAAATGAGGAGCTTCTTGTTCACATGAGACAGCTATGTGGACTTTCTGTGTGGAGTTTGAGTGTGATCTTGCTGTATCTGATGCTCAGATCCAACAACATGCTGGCAATTGTTTTCATGAAGGGTCACATGTAGGCGCCACTATTCACAAAATGTGACTTTAGAATGGGAGACTGAATGAGTCACAGGAACCATAGAAATGTATGTCCTGAGAAATGTTTTGATAGATTCATGGATGAAACACCTGTTGTGAATTTTGCTGTTCTGCTCCTAATTCTTCGATGACAGCAGTTTGAGCAACTAACTAGAATTGATCGTTGGACATGTGCACTTTAGAGTTTTGAGAAGGTCAAACTTATCTTGAAAGATGATTATGGATTTTAGAGTCAGAATGAAATTTCACACAAAAGTTGAATATATTTTTTGGGAGGATATTTAGATTAGCTGATATGAATTGAAAGAGAGAGGGGAGATATAAGTGTGGATGGATGGATGGATGGATGGATAAAATGACTCCCGAACCATACAAACTAATCTGAGAAATATTTTAATTGTAAAAGAAAGAAAGTCCTCACCTGCATTACTTTTGTATAAATGTTTCACTTTTCATAAAAACTCATCAATACAAAGTTTTTTGTCGTGAAACTGTTGACTACCATTTAACTAACAAAGTTTATGCAGGAAAGTGGTTCAGATTGCACGATTGTTTGTGTCTCATGTGTTGTCTTGTATTATTCTGTCATTTTATGTTAACTTTTCTTTTGATGGTGGCGCAGGCACCTGCAGCGGCTCCTCTTGTTGCATGTTGTCTTGAGAGGGAAGAAATTTCATCTGTGCTGTATATTGCACATACAGCACATTTGACAATAAAGTTGTACTTGACTTGAACTGCTATCACAATGAAGGATGAATTTTCACAGACTTGGAAGCAAAACTGCTGCTGCAAGATGAGCCAAACACCGTTCAGTCACAACAGTTGCTGAAACCATCCCGCGCAGCACATTATGTCTTTTATGTAACATAGTTTCGGACCCAATGTTGACAAGGAGATCGTCAATCACTTTCATGCACACAAAAACAACGCCTAAACAGACTCTCTCCGTCTTACCTGGCATCAATTTGGCATTTTGACCGGCATATATAAAAAAAAAAAAAAAAAATCCTCGTCTCACCCCTTGGGTGGTGTCCATCCCTCATTCAGCTCGGGTCCTCTACCAGAGGCCAGGAAGCTTGAGGGTTCTGCGCAGTATCCTTGCTGTTCCCAGCACTGCACATTTCTGGACTGAGATGTCCGATGTTGTTCCCGGGATCTGTTGCAACCACTCATCTAGTTTGGGGG
>NW_017805538.1:1724463-1724606 GCF_001891065.2 Hippocampus comes | reverse complement strand
ACTATATCTGGCTCTTTCGCCATTACCATCGTGTCAGTCTGGATCTGGAAGTCCCCCAGGATCTTCGCTCTGTCAGTCTCCACCACCTTCGGAGGTGTTTCCCATTTTGACCTTGGGGTTTCCAGTCCATACTTCGCACAGAT
>NW_017805538.1:1717708-1721656 GCF_001891065.2 Hippocampus comes | reverse complement strand
CACACACAGAGAGAGAGAGAGAGAGAGAGAGAGAGAGAGAGATCCTTTGAACCGCACACTTTGGTTCCTTGACCAGGACAAATGTGAGCAGGAGCGACTGATGCAGATCAATGTTATGCAGCAATGGCAAAAAAAGGGACAAGGAGGGCTGGTTATAATCGACTGAAGCTTTGACCTCTCAGACACCACCGCAGGTTACATTTTAGAGTAACAATTGGCCCCCTACTCATGCACCCCTCTCCACTGTGCTCTCCACGCGGCCGCTCGGCCGATAGGTTTGAGGCAAACACTAAAAGCTCTCGCAGGGTGAGTGACAATAGCAGGGCAGGAAAGTGCTCGCTCGCTTTCTTCTGTGCCCTCTCTCTCTCTCCACAGGAAGACATGATGGAAGTCATTAGTGTGGGCCTCCAAGTTGCTGCAGAAGCATTAGGGGTGTTCACATGGCAACTTTTACTCCGGTGTAGCACTGAGGCTGCCCCCCATAGAGCGTTCACACGTACAAAGTTATACCGGTGCAGCCCCTGAAAACAACAAATTTAACCCTGCTCAGGAGGTGGTTTAAAAATTTACTCCGGAGTAAATGCGAGTTTGCGGGGCAGCACCGATATAAAATGGGACGTGTGAATGCTAAAGGGGTAGACTCGCTATGCGTGAGAAGAGTTGATTACATATGGGTAGTGAATGAGTAAACGATCCGTTGACAATTCTGTCCCACAAAACAGAACTGCGTGTCATCATCCATGTTGTTTTCTCGGCGTTTGGTGATGCCATGGCGACTGTCCACATGGCCATGAACGACACGATGTCGTTGATTTGTTGCCGAATGAATCGTAGAATGCTTTGCTTTCGTGCTCTGTTGTACTTCCGCAATCTTTCCTTTCTCTCTCTCATCCTTTTACGGTGTCTGATAGACCACAGCGTTGATTTGTCTGGAGAAGTATAAACCATGGTTTTTCCATATGTCACAAACAAGGCGGGGAAAAGGAAGTGCACTTTACGCATGTGCATGTTTTATTTCCGTATTATTACTATCGTATTGCACGGCCGCAGAAACTGCCGTGTGTGAACGCAAGTAGGGCTGCACCGGGGTTAACACGCTTCTCTTTAGTAAAGCAGCTTTATATATGTGCAAACGGTGGACTCTCATATTCGTGTTTTTATTGGAGGATTGTTTAGCTCGCTGTTTATGTCATGTTCTCATCTCAAACACATGGTTAGGGCAGAAGAACCGGTGTCAGATATAACACAAAAAAATACATCGGTGCAGCACCGAAGCAAATGTGTGCCGTGTGAACCCCCCTATTGTCTTTGACCTGCTCAGACAACATGCTTGAGCATGCACGTGCCTCTGTGTGAATGTGTGAGTGTTTTTTACGTGTCTTTACTGTTCCTTGTTGAGTGTTAGTCGTCAAGTTATTGTAAATATGCGTAGCTTCCCGAGATTCATTCATCCACAAAATATTTTATCTGGACTTTTTTCAATGATCGCACAATTGGATCACAGTCCATCAAGTTTCATTCCTTACCAGGCATAGCGCCTGGGCTAAGAGGTGGCTTGAGCTATATGTTGGGGCACTTTTTTTTTTTCTTTTTTTTTTTTTAAATCACAAAGCGATACATTGCTGAGATGAACTGCAGGCTGACTAACTCTAACCTAAGGTGCATTCCGAAATTCACTCTGACGTCCGTGCACCACTCTGAGAGCGCATGAGTTCGGCGAGGCAGGGTGAGTAATTATTTGTTTTAATGTAATTGTATTGACAGTGAACACATGGCAATAAGTGTACGTAATGAGCATCTATTTTGAACAGGAATTTGGTGTCCCCTACAGCAGATGGCACCTGAGACTGGTTCACCTATGCTGGGACCCAGTCCTGAGGCCGACTCTCAGTAACTCGGTACCAAAGCAGGCTAAATTTATCTTCTCCCTGACCAGGGTTACAAGAGTTTCGGATATTGTAGTGAATACCTGAGAATAAGTGACAGAAAAAGAATGCAGACAGGTTGATTTGTGAAGCTCAATTTCTAGGCGGAGCTTCACCGTAGACCGATTGGTTACATACTCACACCTGTGGAGGTTACCCTCTGTTAAATCATCCGATTGTGGGGATGAGGGCGGGGGGGTCATCACGTTATGTACATTATGACATTATGTCAAGTTGAATATATGTGTCGTTTATGTATGACTGTTTACTTAAATGGTGTTACCGCCTAGTGATGACACTTGTTCATTTATTTACATCTACAATTTGAGGCATTGTGCATGGGGCTGTTTCACATGTTCCATGACTGTAAACACAGTCAATGGGATCCCTCTTGAAATGTAAATAACACAGAAAATTGGGTAGAGGCATTAAATTGGAATTGGGCACTTCGACCTGGAATGTAAATGCAGCCTTAAATTGGTTCTTCATTGCTTGGTTCATTGACATTTGTTTTATATTTTTTCATCTGGCCTATTACGGTTTTGCCATGGAAAAATGACTGATGTGAAAATCGACATGCCATTCACAAAGCTAAGATTGGCCTAACATAATTGCACACCACTAGATACACATGTACAAGTACAAAAAAGATTCATGATATTGTCCTATTCAACCGTCAAAAACTGAGAACCAAGATGCATACACTGTACGACGGTGCGAATGCACCAGCCACAACGTGCGGTTGTTGGATTCATTGCATGAAAAGTGATTGCAAGTGAGGTATGTGGCTTGTTTGCCATGGTGGCAAAAAAGACGAGATCAACAACTTTTTTCATTTATTGTGCTTGTGTCCTTGCCCCTCATGCCATTCTTCATGTTGATCTTTCATGTCTTCACAAAGAAGTCAAGAAATTCCGCTCACATTCGCAGAGTCGAAATAGGAATTCTGACAAAGAAAAGAAACTATTGATCACCTTAGCCATTGTACAACACAAAGGTTTCAGTTTTTGACCTTTTTGCCTTTGACTCGACTTATTTGTGGCTTGATGAGAATGTGGTTGCAGCAAAGAAACGAAATGCATTATGATTACCACTACACTAATCACTTCACGTGATCGACGCAAGGTTAACCTCTGATTATAGTCTAGCAAGAAACTCCAGAGTTGCACAAAAATGTATCTCAAAATATTCACAGCTTATACACACGTTGATGAGGCCAAAATACACTACTTTGTGTTTGGCATGAACCCAACTGAGGGTGCGGATGTCGAGTGGAGTTGGGAGGCCTTTGCTCTCAAAGCAGCATGAATGAACCTTCACCAATTTTGTGGAGCTCCAAAACTAGGGGGAACAACATACTTTGTACAGTGCTGTGAAAAAGCATTCCTGATTTCTAATTTTCTTGCATATTTTGAGAAATATTGCATCGACTGAGAGACCGTTTTTTTGGAAGATGTGGGCGCCATTACATCTGGTGTTAAAAGGTAACACAACAGCCACCAGTCAAAGATGGTGACTGAAATTTGATGGTCTGGGCTGCTTGGCTAATTCAGAACCTGGACAGCATGATGTGATTCATGTAACAATGAATGCTGCTATCTGCAAGAAATTGCTACTGGTGAACATCTGGCCATCACTTTGTTCGTGAATGCTCAAACACCCGGGGATTATACTGCACGACAACGAGAACTTGGACAATGACCAGAAACATACCAGCAAGTCCACCTCTGAATGGCTAAAATAAATAAATTAATTAATACAGGTACATCAGTGGCGGACCCTGAGGGCCAGCAAGGCCTTCTCTGCTGGCCTAAACATTCTCAGAAAAGTAAATTTACTTTTATGTATTTTATGTTATTTTATAATTTATGTTATTTTATTTTCATAAATATGTAAACAAAATTATTGTCTGTATTCTTTACATTATATTATTTCCACTTAGTTGAGTGGCTTTCAATGTTATTTTAAATAACATTGAAAGCCACTCGATAAATAACTTATTTATTATGGTAGAGTTTTTAAC
>NW_017805538.1:1714492-1716990 GCF_001891065.2 Hippocampus comes | reverse complement strand
AGAACTACATTGGTGAGTCAATGAATTTTATTTTACATTTCTTCTTGTCATTTTATTTCGTTAGTATTAAATTCATGGTAACATGGTAACGAAATAAAATGACAAGCATGTATCAAATAAATCTGCTCACCTGCAATTTATAATGGCGCATTGTAGTCACCTTCGTGCACGAAAGTTCGTTCAATCTCAGCTGTTAGTCAGTTATTAGTTCGTCAGTTATGTCAGTTATTTGCTGTTGTATCGCCGATTTTCAAAATGCAAATGATCTGTTTACTTTATTTTCAAAGAATAGTTTGTTTTGTTATTGTTTGGTTGGTGTCTTATATGAAACTGCGACATTGCGCAATTTATTGGACAGACTTGTTTAATATCACACAGCGTAATTTGGGTGGCATTTTATTTCGTATTTTTAAATCATCTTTTTAGTTTGGACAATATCTGTAAATTTAGTTTCCTGCTCTTAATTGGGAATACATACTTGATGGTTTTAAATGCTCCTGAAATTAAGTGCTGCTTGACCAGCCTATATTGTGTATGTATGTGACGTCACTGAAGGCCTAAGGTTGAAATGCACGGCCCGCCACTGAGGTACATACATAAGAAATGAAGGTCTTGGAGTGGCCAGGTCAAAATCTGGACGTAAATACAACTGAGGTGCTGTGGTATGATCTTAAATGAGCAGTTCCAAAGCGCTCCCATATGACTGAGTTAAAACAATTCTACGAAGAAGAGTGGGCAAACATTTCGCGACAGTGATGCAAAACAATACAATGCAGTACATCTTTATTCATAACAGCTACAGTGGTAACAAAGTGCTTTGTAGAACTTTTAAATGAAAATAATAAACAACAGAATGATTTTCACCAACTATCGCAAAGGCTTGTGTTCGGTCATTGCTGTCAGTTAAGGCCGGCGCAACCAGCTATTAGGTGCTGGGCACAATTCCTTTTTTTTTTTAGAAAACATATTTCATAGTTATTTGGATTTTATTTGTGAGGTTGGTTGCAACATTTAATGGGAGAAAAGAAGAAATAAATCTGCAAACATTCTAAAAGAGTGTTTGCACATCAGCGATTTAAAAATCACTGACATGTTTGTTAATGCATAGTGATCACATCAAAGCCTTGAAAATATACTCGCAATCTCCTGGAATAAAGCCAAGTTACCAAAAATGATGTATGACCTTATTATTTGCTGCAGTTATTCAAGTGATCAAAACACCATACCTCCTTCATTGAGCCGTTTGGTGTATCGTATCATGCAGGTCCGTATGAACATAGACACGCTCAACCCAACTTTGTTTAGAGGGCACAAAAACAACCACAAAATTAATAAAACTAAGTGGAACATTTTGCCGCCATACATTTCAAAGTTAAAGATTATTTGTTAAAAACAGAGTTTATCTGTTTGAGCATTAATCTATTTATCTGTTCGAGAGGATATATTTGGGTGTATGCTGGGCACTGGATGGTGTATTGGTTAGAAAACAGGATGTGGGTTTGATCGTGAATTGAGGTTCTTTACTCAGGTTGTAAGGGGCAGGTTACAGATGATGGATGACAGATTGGTAAATAAGATAAGATAAGAAATATTTTATTTGTCCCACACTGGGGAAATTTACAGTCTACAGCAGATGTAGCAGCAAAAATGATCAATGACAGATGATCAATGACAGATGGTAGGTGACAGGAGACAGATGGTAGAAGACAGAGTTTTTGGTCATGAATTCTGCGAACTAAACAAACGTGAATGTGTCAAACGACCTTGTACACCACCACTCCATGAACCTGCTCTCTCCTTCCTCACTACTACAGTCACATGACATGAGGCAAGACGGTAATACTGTACAGGGCAAGGCGTGGTCAATGCAAAATACAGTAGTTCTAACACTAAAAATACTATTAATGTCTCGGAGCCTTTGATACAAATATCTTCTCGTTGTACTGTATTCAATTAAATATAGGTTGAACATGATTTGCAAATCATTGTATTCTGTTTTTATTGAATACAAGGTATCAGCTTCATTGGAATTGGGTTTGTGTATGTAATATAATCAGTGGCGGGCCGTGCATTTCAACCTTAGGCCTTCAGTGACGTCACATACATACATAATATAGGCTCGCCAAGCAGCACTTCATTTCAGGAGCATTTAAAACCATCAAGTATGCATTCACAATTAAGAGCAGGAAACTAAATTTACAGATAGTCAAAAATAAAAAGATGATTTAAATACGAAATAAGATGCCACCCAAATTACGCTGTGTGATCTTAAACAAGTCTGTCCAATAAATTGCGCAATGTCGCAGATTCATATAAGACACCGACCAAACAATAACAAAACAAACTACTCTTTGAAAATAAACAGATCATTTGCATTTTGAAAATCGGCGATTCAACAGCAAATAACTGAAAATGTTGAGCAGCTGAGATTGAACGAACTTTCGTGCACGAAGGTGACTACAATGCGCCATTATAAATTGCAGGTGAGCAGATTTATT
>NW_017805538.1:1542393-1713906 GCF_001891065.2 Hippocampus comes | reverse complement strand
ACAGGGGCCTGCTCTGTTTAATCTGAAGGCCCCGAGCAAGTTTAATTTACCTGGCAACGCAAGCTATCTGAAATATGATTCGTTAAAAACTCTACCATAATAAATACGTTATTTATCGAGTGGCTTTCAATGTTATTTAAAATAACAGCCACTCAACTAAGTGGAAATAATATGATGTAAAGAATACAGAGAATTTTTTTTTACATATTTATGAAAATAAAATTACATAAATTATAAAATAACATAAAATACATAAAAGTAAATTTACTTTTCTGAGAATGTTTAGGCCAGCAGAGAAGGCCTTGCTGGCCCTCAGGGTCCGCCACTGAATATAATATACCTACAACCACAGTACAATATGTAGATGGAACAAAGTATTTCATCGTCTTCGGGCAGCGAATGTACTTTTATTTTCTGATGGCCGCACACATATTTTCTGTCTTGAAACTATATTGAACCATGTTTACATTCTCATATGCACTGTACCATGGTTGAAATAATTGAGAGCAGGATGCAAAGCTGACTATTATCACTCATTCATTCTGAATGGAGAACTCACTCGAATTCATATCAACGGCTTGTCGCCCTCACTCTGCGGCGTTGGAAGGTCTCTCCCGCTGCTGGAGCCCTTTCATCCATTGAATGGGACCCGGCAAGCAAGCAGTGCGTGCGCCCGATTGCGAACCATCAATCATCAAAAAAAGTATCCATTAGTACGGATGAAATTATAAATATAGTTCAGTGCTGTTGTCAAAAACGATTGTGTTTATTGTATGTCGTATATGTATGAATGTGGCAATGGCTGGGGAATGGGCGTGTGATGCATCGCTGTTGGCCAATCAGATAACAGTGACAACTTGGCTCCGCTCGGCCTTGGACGGCTGGCACTTTCGAATCACCACCGAGTTGTTTTTGAAAATCGATTCAATCAGAATTGCTTGGCCGGGTAAAAATCTAATGTCGTTCGGCTCTTCAGAGCGCACCAAAAACGGCGCTAGACACTCGGCCCTTTGCCTGGGGACACGGTGTGCCAGTGCTGGCTGGTTTTGGAAACTTATTTTTAAAGGCAAGTCAAAATTTTTGGAACGGGGTGTATTCATTGGATTAATTATTTTGCAAATGTGGGACTAATTGAGAAAATGCAACAGTGCGTGACCTGCAGTTGTACTGATAAGTCTGGGAGAAAGGCTTTGAGCACATTTCATCGTGAAGAATGTGATTTTAGAATTTTGCTCATGAGGTCTATTCCTGAATGATACTCAAAGATTCGTTTGAATTTTGTCGTCTGAGCCATCAACAATGAAATGAAAGTAAAGCCCATCGGGACAAAATACGCTGTGAAAGGTCAACCTAACCTCTGTCAGTCACAATTCACGATCTTGCGATAATATACTCTGAACAGTGAAGTCTGTTCTTTGAGAGTCTCTCATATATATATATATATATATATATATATATATATGAGAGACTCGCAAAGACAGGGCAAACAACGGACAGAAGGGTGCAGTAGCCTGTGTTGATTTATTGGGCGGCAGGATTCTTCATGAACAAACAAAAAAAAAATCAAAGTAAGCCAAAAAATAAGGGTTTCTTAATTTTTTTTGGGGGGGGGGGTTATTAATACTAAATCTGTGCTTCATTTATGGCCATACATCAAGATATGAATGAATGTTTTTTTTTTTTGAAGCATGCTGTTCATGTTCTCAGAGTACTCGGTCTATGAAATTATTTGCAGCTTGCATGCGAGAATTCAATGACAACGTTGGGAGAAAAAAACGTACTGAAGATTGTTCACAATGGACAGCATCCTTAGCTCTCTGCGTCAAGACAGGCTTCAGACTCTGATTTTCTGGGATGGTATCTGAGTCTATTGTGTGTCAAGACAGTGATGCATGTTGAAGACATGACAATCTTGAACTGATGGAGGAAAAAAAAATGTTTCTGCACAATTTCCCTTGTTTGAGAGGAGCTGCCAAGGCTACAGAATGCTGCCAAAGAATAAAGGAGACATTTTCTTCTTGTTGAAAATAAATCTGAAAGGCAAACTTTCACATGAATCAGACTGAAGTTTTTCTTTGCAATGCGTGCGGAACGCGTCTCAAGGCAAGTCTCAACTCATCGTTTTCTCAGCGAGGTCACGAGCGATATGAAAGCAGCAAACAATCGGGCTGCAAAACAATTCATGGAAAATGGCCACAATTTCACAGATTTTTTTTTTTTTTTTTTTTAAACACCATCGGCTGCCTTGGTTGGCCAAAAGACATGTATAGGTGCACTGCCTCTGAATATTATGTGCTCTTTACCTACCTCTGTTCCTTACTATTCAGGTGTAGATGGTGCCGTTGTCATGCTATAGTCAACGTGTGTTCACCACTTCTTTTCAGGAATGTCAACCATAATATCACCTACTGTTTTTTTTGGGGTTTTATTTGCATGTACAACAGCTCAGCATTAAGTCAGTATCGTTGTCAATGCCATGCCATTTTTTTAAGGGTTACTGGGAATAAATTTCTTTGATTCATCACCATTTCACTTTTGTAGGATGTAAGGCCCCGATCTCCATCTCTCAGTGCTGACCTTTGACCCCAGATCTACCTATTCCTCCATCCTTACTGTTTGCACGACACCCAGCAGGGAGGAGGGGAGCACAGAGATGGGCTCTGATGATCCAAGAAAGAACACGGTAAAGTCCCTTTTTATTCTTGAGACTTTATATCAGTACATTTTAGTGTGTGATGTAGTTGTGCATAACTTGAAAACGTTCATATCTGGAAGAGAAACTCTGGGTCAAAGCTTACGTTTAAACAGTACTACTGTGCTGCACCCTAGTGGAGAACCGGTGAATTGCAGCATGAACGCACAAGAATTATCTTAGTAGGGTGAAAAGTTGCGCCATACCCGTGTCAAATCCGACCTGGCCTGTCCAAATAATTGTTTTGTTTTTATAACTGATAGGGAAGCATGGCGTGATGATTTGCTCATCATTTATGTCAGCATCTGAACAATGTCAGTGGGAACAAAAGCTATGTATGCGGGTCCTTTGAAACCAAAGACAAATTTAAGTTTGCTGACTCACGAACAGCAAAAGAACTTGCAATAATTACAGTTTGGACAGATGACTTGATGCATTTGTTGTTACAAATGCCACAACTGTCTGCGGTCGACTTATGTTAAAATAAATGGCACATACTTTATACTTTCAATGTTATCCTTTCAGAAATGGATTTTCTTAATTTACTACTCGCTTAAATCATGATAAATGCAAAGGCATTCGTATCATAGCATGACGAAGCGAAGATAATTCAGTTTATTTTTTGGGTGACTAATGACAGTGTTGGACTTAAAGAAAAAAATAAGTTTGACACCCAACTTTAGCTGGCCAATTGCGTTTTTTATTTTTCAAAGGAAAGGTACTTCCTTTCTATAGCAACACACATGGTTGGCAAGCACCCACAAGTAAATCTTGAGACGACTGTGAAAAGAGGCACACAAAAGACCCCAAATTGAACATAAAAAAACAAAATATTTATTCACTTCTTTGTGTTGTGTATTTGAGTCGACATTTATTGATACTGTCTGCAATGAGCAACACGGGACGCTAATTCTACAAAGTTTTAAAATAAACACTCAATTTGGAAACAGTTTTTGAGACTTTTGGTCGGTGAAGAGAGTCAGGACAGGTTCAATTGGTGCAATTTTGAATTCCAAATACACAAAAGGCTTTGGAATTTTTTTTTAATTTAATTTTATTTTTTTTTGCAAAAGGCAAATAAATGACAAACACAATTTTTCTGCAGTGTCCGTTAAACATTTTTCTTAACCTTTTGAAGGTATTCCGCACACACGGTCAAGTGCTCCATCCATCCCAATCCACTTTATTAGTGTCACATCTATACTGTCATGCGATCATAAATCAGTTTAAGTACCAGTCTCACTCGCGATACATGAGAATATTAGATACAAAGGTAAACGAACTGCTTCTTTCATTAGCTAGCGGCAACACAATTTCAAATAGTGACACTCGTGTTAGAAATACATGTACATCATTTAAAAATAAAGTCACAGTTTGTAACATTGGTCGACGGCATTTAAATAAGTCCTGCAGCATATAAAACATAAAAACAATACATACAAATAGTGAAATTATACGCAAGTTGTCCAACATTTTGTGCAGTTTGTTGTTTGATAGGTTTCCAGTGTTGTTCGGCGTGAGATGCGTTTTTACATTCACCCACACGTGCACTCTGCATCGCAGAGATATCAGCTACACAAGGCACCTAACAGGAAGCGGCTACAAATATCCGAAGCAGTGACAAGGCTGCGGTTCAGAGACAACAGGTAGAGAGAAACATTTCTTCTACTTCTTTCTATTCATGTACTGGAGCGGCAGCGACGCGTGAAGATGAGGAGCGGGCAAAAGCGAAACTGGCGGTCACGTGGGATGGACCATATCGGCAGTGTCGTTGCCACAGAGGCAACGACTGGAGGATAGCGTGAAGGACAAAGAGAAAGAAAGAAAACAGGAGAGGAGGAAGGGGGAATATTTTATGAAAAAAAACCCTGCTCTTCTGTGACCAAGGTAACACCGTAACAGGCATATTGGTCGATTTACAGCACAATAAACCAGCTGTAGCCTCCATGATGTCACATTGTCATTCTGCACTTCTGGTAAATATGAGGGGTGCAGTATTCACTCCACAACATCAAAGGCAACGAGACAGCGAGCGCAGTCACACAACTACTGCTGCTAGCGGAATATTCTTTGGAAAAAGGGCCACGACGAAAGATTGACTAGTCAACAGCTGGCAGGATACATGCTATTAGAATGTCTACCACACAAAGGCAAAACACAATACACACTGAAATATATGTAAGATGCTAGTTCGACTAGGGACATGGCGAAGCCTACAAGTGTAAACACGCAGGCCTCTGCCCTTGAGACACCTTTCTTACAGCGTTGCAGTGTGTCCTATGAAGTGTTTCTGGACAATGCGTTTGCATGCAGGGAGGACCAGTTTGTCCTATAAAGACACAGAGCACACGGAAAGTGAGAAAGAAAGAAGGAAGGAAGGAAGGAAGGAAGGAAGGAAGGAAGGAAGGAAGGAAGGAAGGAAGGAAGGAGATGTTTACTCGGGTCATAGGGGCTAGAGGTGCTCTCATGGTCATCATCAACAAAATTTCAGTCTGCATAGAAGACAATGGCTGGTTAACCATCATAATACAAGAAAATAAAAACCCAACATATCCCAACAATCCAATTGCACTTCAGAATTAAAGATGATTCCAGTGCTAATGTTAAGCTGCAAAGCTGTGACACTGAGCCCTGATCGGAATGTAGTCCTCTCCATAGTCATCCCACAATGCTTTGTGTCATGCTTGACTGCTGACTTGGCAACAGTCAACCCCTTGCAGTGTGGTGACGCATACCCGCTATTAGCGACATGCGTAGTGACATCGGGAAATGAGCTTAGCACAGCTCGACTTGGAAGCCATTTGGTCCATTTGAACAGCATTCAATTAGTTCTGCTCACGACACTGTTTTATGACAATTCATAAATTAGACCAAAGTCTCTGGTCCAGCCCTGCTGAAGGTTTGGCCCTGCTTTGACGTGTGGTTGACATCGGTGAATCCCAGCAGGGGCGGGAAGGTGCAATAATCTGGGGGCCTCTGCCAGCGTGTCACCATGGCTTTCTTGGTAAAAGGTTCAGACCTTGTAGGGTTAGGCGTGTTCCTGTGGATGCTGGAACCTCGACGGCGGCTGCCAGCATTGGGAGCAGCGTGGATAGACGACAGGGGGGTGAACTCGGAAAGCTGACCCTTGTATACTTTATCAGCATTCTGTGTGGGGATCAGAACGGAGAAAAAAAAAATCAATATAAATATGGAAGGTTGCCGAGGAGCTACTGCACACTAACATCCCAGTTGGGTTCAGTTTCAAAAGCGTGCCTCCAATTAAATCCCTCAATGAGCAGCACTTGATGTTTTTACTTTGATTGATCAACTGGGATATTTCGTGTACTTTTGCAGTGTCCTCATTAACAACGAACCATGCAAATAGAAACACAAGAGTGGTGAGCCCCGTGGGCGTTTTGGTCGGAAGGAAGCACTCGGTCACCAGAGGGCCCCAGAGGTCCAAACATCAAACCACCGAAACAGCCAACACACATGCACAACCACCTGATAGTTAAGTTCAAACTGCATTCATGTAGAAAAAAAAGCAACTTTATTAGAACAAGGCACCCACACCCACATACACACACACAATATAAGCTTTACCATGCTGAAGCCCTCTAGGCTTGTGTGACAGCTAGCCCACCTAGCAAGGAGTCAGAACTCAGGCAGGCTTCGACCTCCTCATAAGCTCTACTATCCGTCACATGCTGCATACACGAACACACACCACACACACACACACACACACACACATAGGTTTATATCAACATGTTTTTCTCTTCATAGCTGAATCCAGACGTGTGACTTCTGTTTCATGCAAATGAGCAGAGCAAAAGGAACGTGGTCGGAAAGAGGAAGTGAAGGCGGGCTGAAAGGAAAGGAAGCGGACGGGTCACCTCAGGGCAGGATTAGAAACTGATTCTGCTGGAGGTCTGAGACAGCATAAAGATGGTGGAAGGCTGAGAGGCTAGGCACCGACGTTTCATCTGCCAGGGGAGCGGAATTGCAGGAGGGAGGAGGAGGAACCAGGAGGTCAGATAATGAGGAAAAGAAGGGAAGGGCAGAAAGTTCACAGCTCAGAAGATCACTCAGATCTATACATAGATGTGCGGTATTTTAGTGATCAAGTCATTCAAACTGAAGGTAAGAGTGAGAGAAACATTTTCGGATCAATCAGGTTGAATATTAGCTCGCTTCAAGTGTAGGGAGGTGAGAAGGTTTTGATCACAGATCGTATGGAAGAAGCTCACTGCCGCGGCGAGTCAGACGACATTTCTAACCGGCCTATGAATGCACCGGGGCTGAAAGGGTTGGACAAGATTAAGAAAACAATTTCAAAATCAACACTTTCAGTTCCAAATGTCAATCACACCTACAGTGTAAGTGCAAACACAAATTCTATTGCACTGGTCTGAAGTGAAGTCAAAGAGCAGAGGCAAGCACGCAGACAAGACTGACTGACTTGCATCCGCGAGAGCAGGAACATAGCCGAGTCCTGCATACATCTGCTGAGCCACAGCCACTGATTAGACACAACACTGTCACGGTCTTACCAAACTTGAAAGCGGACAATTAATGCTGGAAGCCAATCTGCTAAGTTGGGCAAAAGGAAAGTGTTACCCGCTCGTGACTCGCACAACCAGGGCAGAGCTTACCTGTATACGTTCAGTGGTAGTGGGCCAAAGAGACCTCCAGATGACCTTCTTCAGCACATCTGGCAGAAGACTGGCTATAATCAACAGTACTATGCTCAGCCATGCAGGGCCACTGGACAACATCTGCATGAATACGTAGTACATCCTTTGGTAGTTGAGGAAGGGCCTGCGGGACACAAGACATTTCGGGACAACCAGTCAATCAGAGAACAGCTCTCAATATTACAGAGCGAAATGAGAAGAAGGGGCGGGGGGAATTGTACAAAGCCTACCAGATGATTCCTCCCCACAGTAGAGAGAACACCACAAAGAAGATAAGCGAGCCCCATATTACAAAGTGGTTGATCCAGGTCCAGTAATGTGTATCGAGGGCCAACTGGAGGCAGGCAAGACATGTCAATGTGTGTGAGCGCGAGTGTGCATTTGTGTGGATATGGGGTACCTTGAATGTAACTATGAAGACCAGCGCTGTAAAGACCAGTGTCCCAAAGGTCCAGTTTCCAAACATCTGCCGGGAGAAAAACAAAACATTGTTGCTGTTTGCTATCTCAAGTCACTTTAATTCTACAAACACAAACGCTGAACAGTAAAACATACAAGAACATATCAATGACGAATGTGTGCGTAAAATCAACACGAGTCAATCAATTAACAGATGGTGAACAGCGACATGAGGGAGGGACAACGGGGACTTGAGTATGCAGTTGTATGTTGACACAATGTTGGGTAATTAAATAAGCAACAACCAACAATAAATAACCCTGCTATATTTTTTGCTGATTATTGTTTTGTTCTGCACAAAGTAAGAAAAGACATTTTGCAAGGCGAATCTATTTCAATTGTCTTATCATAAGCGCTAATGGCCATTAGTGGATGGAATAAAACAAACAACATAAAGGTGCCAAGTGGGTTTTCACACTTAGCTTCCCTGTACTTCAACAACAGCAACAACAAAAATCCTCCCCCAGTCCGAACATCTTTTTGTTGAGAATGGATGCAGGCAAACAGCTTCTCATTGGCACATCATATTACGTTCTGTCACACATATACACTGTCAGAAAAAAAGTGCTGCATTTATGATACCTTTTTGGGTCCAATGGCTTGTCACTGAGGCAGTACCTTCTCGCATCCACTTAGGTTGTAACTTTTAAACAAGGTCCGTATTGGGACCCTCACAATTTGTACTGTTTGTGGAAAAATTTGTATCATAGAGTAATTTTTTTTTTCATCTTAGAGTACATATTTGTACTCGTTTTAGGCAAAACTGTAACTAAAGGTTACATCACATTTGCCTGCAAAGGGCGCTGTCTGGATCGGGGATGGGCAACATGATAAAAATGATTCCCCTACCACACCTGATCATTTTCAAGTTGTAATTATGTGCTTCATTCATATCAATTTGTGTAGCACGAGCAACTATTCACCTCTATAAGAGAAGAAAATCATGCTAGCGACAACCCTGTCAACATACAGAAGAAAGGAAAGCGTCCACCTTGTATATATCAAGATGTTCACAATCACATGTACAGGTGTAGCACTAGATGATGAGCGCATACAATGAAATTTGGGTAGTAAACACGCTTAAGAGATAATGATTAATGACATTAAGATGGGAAATGTTCCATATAGCGTACCACAAAGGATCCTGGGAACTGAAGATTGGTCAAAAAATACAAAAGTACACAGACAACAATATGTTTTCTTCGCAATAACCGTTGTCAGTTCAACGAAGTTTCCCATGCCCGGTCTAGATGACGACCCTTACTGCTTTTTTTAATTTTTTTTTTTTTTTTTTTTTTAAGTGCATTCAATACAACAGTGAGCTCTTTTGAAAGGCATCTGTCGAGGCCTTGCACTTGTTTGCACCCTTACATGCCACCATAAAGATGAAGAAACGGTCCTTTTACCAATTTCAACAATTTGTGAACCTTTCTAACCATAAAAAAGAAACAGACTGTCCCTAGGGCTTCAACCGTGAACCCTACAGGGTACATGACAAAAATTTGTACCTTGGAGAACAAAAAGTGGACCACCTACAGTACCCGTTTTTCTGACAGTGTATACAAATTGTACAAGGGAGGTTTGGAATAAGAGTAAACATGGGTGTGAGTGAATATGCACCTAGCCTACAGCTGTAGGCAAGCACTGAGAGAAGGGACATGAGATGAGAGGTGAGTGAGCGGGCAATGGTTGGTTCTGTATGAGGCAGTGTGACTGGGTCAGACTGGGACTCTTGGAGGGCCGACAGTGAGTTGTGGGCACGCTTACCATCTGTGTGTTGGTTGTCATTAGCTGGGAGGAGGAAAAGAGAAGCATAAAGAAAAGGCAACAGAAAGGTAAGAGGAGAGGAAAACGAAGGCCAGAAAAAGAAAATCATAACAGCTAAACCACAGTTTGGCGGCTGGAGGGGAAAAAAAAAAAAAAAAAAGAACTGATGCAAAGAAAAATAATCAAGAAGCTGACAAAGTTTGAGGACGGTAACATTGGCCACGAATGAAAGGTGGCAGACAGATGGTGGTGACATTTGAGCAGACAGTCTACTCTAAATGCTCTGACATCTAACACCCATCTGGCATGACAGCAGATCTGCACCTGGACATTGAAACTAAGATTAAACTCATTAAGACAACAGACTCAAATTGTTTGTGACTTGTTGCCTGACATTGTACTACCTGCTATTATTCCATCCCCATCCCACTTTGTCTTATTTATTATTATTATTACTATTATTATTATTGTTGTTTTGGTAACCTCAATGGTAACTTAAACTAGACAAAGCAAGAGTGTTGTTGTGGACACGCTAGTGCTACCTGTCCGTTGCTGGTAAATGTGGTGTTGTCAAACAGGAAGTAAGCACCAAAGAACATCACAATGGCATCATATACACCTAAGAGAGTCCAATATATGAAGATGGGCCACCGCAGTAATGAATTCTTGGCAATGTCCCTGTGAAGGTAAGGAAAAACCATGACCATGAGCAAAAACACACCTACCGGTACTCATCAATACTTCATTGACTCCTGATGGAGAAGCGCCAGATCAGGATGTGATGTGTTCATTTGAGAGAGTTACTTTTGATTCATCAAATACAGTTCATCCAGTCTACGGTATTCTTTGGAACAGTTACTGTTATGTCAGAAATGACTGGACAACGACAACGCTTTCAAACAAAGCATTTCAAATATCGTAACTCAAGTGAAATTGAAGAGTAGATTTTCAGACCAAGAAAAATGTGGTAGTCACAAATTATAGTCCATTTATGCACAGTATGTGGCTTAAAAGTGTTATTTCCGTTCTGGTTTATTTAATTATAGTGGTGTGTGGATAAAGGCAAAATAATCAAACTATTTTTCACTGTCCAATCACTTCTGGAACTACAGATATTGGTAGCTTTTACTGGTAGTGTGTGCGTGTGTGTGTGTGTGTGTGTGTGTTGTAGTCACTCAGAAAACGCCCATGTCAGATGAGCACAGTCGGTAAGTCAATTATGGTGCGCTCCAACCTGTATAGGGACGGGTCCTTCTTCAGGATGTCCATGTTGATGTGCTGTTCGATGAGACTGTAGACCAGAATGGGCAGGGAAGTGAAGCTAATGTTGTACAGGGTCAAGTAGGCTGTATCATAGAGTGGCTGAAAATGAGGAGAGACACGATGAGTGAGACATTTGATCATTTGTGGTGTCTTTCCGTGCTTCGCTGTGCTTGTGCGAGTGCATCCCTACCTGTTGTGAGAAACCACAGAAGAACTGGTATAGAAATTGCGGGAAGATGAAACAGACATTCTGCGGGAATAGAAGCATAAACTCGGTCGGTCTATCCCGCACCTTGCATGAAAATAACACGCAATCCACACTATAGGTACCCGTACCTTGTAAAAGAAGTACTGTACAAGTTCAGAGATGCGTATGTAGTAATAATGTCCATGGACAAGCAGAATCTTCTTCAGGTGTTTGAATTTGGGAATGGCATAGTCGCTGTTCCTCACTGCCTGACGTCCCTCTTTACCCATGATACCTGAGGGACAAGGCCAGTTATTTTGTCCCCTGTACTGATCCTCAATTTTAAATGCTTGAAAAAAAAAGTGTTAACCTATGCCAACATGAGCTTCGAGGATCATGCTGACATCATTGGCGCCGTCTCCAATGGCAAGAGTGATTGGATGCTCCTTGGAGGTCTTGATCAGCTTCACAATCTAGAAAGGTCAAAAATCAGAATAACGCCACCTTTATGAGTGCAAACCAGTGAGCCTTGCTCTTCTATTTTAGAATATGAAATTGGTAAATTCAGAGGCAGAGGTTGCCTTTGTACCTGCGCTTTCTGAAGCGGTGCCATTCGACAGCAGAGGACAGCACTGCAGTTGCGGCAAATTTCTAGGAAAATCTCTTTGTAGTTTCCTGAGTTGGAGTCTTCCTGGCCTGGCTTCATTACCGTCGAGAGGGTTGCTCCGTCGATGATGAGGCCGTAGTCCATGTAGTCACCTGATAAACTGCACAGTCACAAGACTGCAAGATCACACTCTGTGTGCTTCCTACGCGACTTCCGGCTGCAATTCTCCAAAAGCCGCCGACATCTTTCAAAACACACCCAGAAACGTCCCTGCTCATGCCGCCATGCTGCCTGAGGACGGTTCTGCTCAGATCAAACAGGACATCGTGAAGGCTCTGCTCCTCTGTGCGCTTGGTGGTCAGCTCCAGGATCTGCGTGTTGCGGTGGAAGAGCTTGCTGGCATAGCAAGTGGCGGCTGCCGTCTCCATCTTGTCACCGGTCAGCACCCACACCTTCATTCCAGCTTTGTGCAGGGACTCAATGGTGTCTGCCGCTTTTTCTTGGAGTCTGCAAAGGTCAAGTTTGAGGAAGGGTCAAGGAAGTAGCACATCAAGAGGGTTGACTATTTCATTTGCTGTGGCTACATTGAACAAAATTATGGGCACTTTTGGCAAAGATCGAAATGTTTTTCTACATCCACAAAAGGCCATTTTCCTGAAATGTTGTTCCCAAATCTGTCTAAATCTGTGTTGGTGAGCATTTCTCCTTTGTCGAGATAATCAGCTCGCAGGTGTGGCGTATCAAGATGCTGAGTAGACAGCCTGATTATTGCACAGATGTGCCTTAGGGTGGCCACACAAAAAAAAAAAAAAAAGACCACTCTGAAATGTGCAGTTTAGCACGCTGACACAGATTTGGACAAGATTAGAGGCAGCGTGCAATTGGCATTCGGACTGGAGGAATGCCCATCAGAGCTGTTGCCTATGAATTTAATATTCATTTCAAGCCTTCTCCGAAGGCGTTTCAGACAATTTGGCAGTACATCCAATGCAGGCCGTGTGTCACCGCAGCAGCCCAGGACCTCCACATTCAGCATCTTTGAGTTTACCTTGTGAAAAATGGGAGCATAAACGAAAAGGTGGTGCATTTATATTTTTGTGTAGTACACTAAACAAGAAACAAGTGAAGGGTGCAACGCAGGACAATTGTCTCTCTGTCTCACTTTGCAAAGTACAAGCTGCCCTGCAATGCCCTCCGAGCAAACAAAGTCTTTGCATGAACTACCAATTGCGTCCTTCAGAAAGTCGTTAAGGCAGTAGCATTCCTGGAATCAAGAACTGATTCTGTGGAATGATGGGAGAGAGAACTCCGAGACAAGAATACCGTCCATTCATCTATTTTTTGCTGCTTATCCAGTTTAGGGTTGTCCATGAGCTGAAGCCCATTTCAGCTGACTTTCAGCAATAGGAGGGGCACACTCTGTACTGTTCACCAGTCAATCGCAGGGCACATACAGACAAGACAGTCATTGACACTCACGATGGGCTTGAATTTAACCTATAGCGTGCATGCTTTCGGCTCAGGTGAAGAGAACATTCAAACGCCACACACAGAGTTCAGAGCCACGATTATCAATACTAAATCCCCAAATGAGTTAAGACGAGCCCAAATTGAATGCTGTCATCTACCTGTCTTCCACAGCAGTGGCTCCTAGCAGGATGAGGTCTTTCTCAATAATGTCATAAGCCTCCGCCAGACGTTTATCCCTGTCCTGTAGTGCCAACTTGGCTCGACTCAAAAGTAAGCACACCTCCTGGTACTGCGCTGGACTGAGCGGCCGGTATGCCACACAGAGTGTCCGAAGACCCTCCTTGGAAGAAATTCAGTTGGCACATTATGAATGCAGAGGGGATATAGAGTGCAGTATGTCTTTTGAGTATGCGTGTCTGCTCTCACCACTGCATTGTGCTCCACCCGAGCTCTGACTTGATCCACCTTGCCTGATATAACCCTTGGGAAGATGGAGGAATCTGCTCCTTTGCAGAAAAGGTACAGCTCACCTGGAGACATGGGCAAATAAACAAAGAAGAAGAAATATATAAATATATAAATCCGATGAGAAACCCAAACAGAAGATCCTTATTACCGGTGCTGGCCCTGACAATGACGCTCATCCTCCTTCTGACCGAGTCAAAGGTCAGAACTTCCAGGAGTTCAAACCTGATTGGGGGGTGGGGGGAAACAACATTGCATCCAATTAGCCATTTCGTAGATGCAGATTAATAATCCTCTGCATGCAGAGAGATTGACAGATTTTTTTAAAAAAAGTATCAAGGAGGGACACTAACCTCTCAATCTCCTCCTCTCGGTTCAAGATCTCCATGTGACTGTCTTTGAGTCTCAGATACGTGAAGCCAAGTCTTCAGCACAACAAAAATATTGCAACACACAAATTGTAAAAGAAGAGTCTTTACGCAAGGTCGCATAATATTTTTGACCGAACAATTCATGTGCATGAAAAGCACCTCTTCATGCCCTCTACAAGCGCCACCTCATCCGGAGATGACGAGATGTAGAAGGAAGTGGACTTGCCACGGTGGATGCCCTGCTTGATGCCATCTACCGTCTCCTCCTCTTTCACTTGCACAGTGTGGCATAAGCACAGCGCACGGAAAAACAACTCCTCGCGCTGCTGTTGTTTTGAGAGGCAACACAAGTACTCTCACTTACTTCAAGACAAATACTGCAGACAAACAGTCGATATGTGTCCTCACTCACCCTGGCCTCAGGACCTGGTGATGTGTCAATCATGTCCATGCTATCTGCACCAGGCAAAACCTAAATACATGAAATAATGAATGGAGGCAGTAAGGGATGCTGAAATTAATTTCACAATCGTTTGATGAAAAAAAGAAAACACAAGAGTTGTATTATCACCTGCCCATTACAAATAGCTTGGGCGACATAAACATGTCCATCCACACAGCACTCGATGAACTCCATGTTGTTCTCTGTTAGCGTCCCTGTCTTATCAGTAAACACATACTCCACCTGGACAGAAGAATTCAAGGCTACATCGATGAACATGCCAACTGGAGAAATGTTTTCACAAAGGGCAAGGCAATGGAGAACCTGTCCCAGCTCTTCATTCAGGTCTGATGTGTTGACCACTGCTCTCTCGCCAAGCTCCTGGTCAAACATCTCATCATCCCACATCATGAAATAGGAGCCCAGGAACTTCTGCATCTCCACAGTGACGTACATGGAAACGGGGATAATGTAGTTGAATAGGACCATGAAGGCCAGGAAGTCTGTGAAGGCTCTGATCACCTGTGGAGGCAAGAGAAGACCGTGAGAAGTGTCAAAAGGAATAAATAACACTTAAAGATAAAGAAATAACCAGCAGTCTGGAATGCTGCATTTAACAGACTCACAATGTTTCTCTGCCTCGCTGCCTCAGTTCTCTGATCGTACCAGGGCTCGTCTCTGATGGGGTCGGCCTGCCACGCATATTTTAGCACTGTGTTGACAAAGGCCTTGCTGATGAGAATGCATAGGTAGACCACCAAATAGGCGTTCATTGACCTGCCAATACAAAACCTGTTAAATCCCCATACTAATCCTCTGCACAAAATGTGTTTGGATATTAAAGCCGATGTAAAGGTAACGGTGGAAGAGGGGGTTAGCCGAACTGCCTCACAGTTCTGAGGTTTGCCGTTCAAATCCGGTCGCTGGCTTTCTTATGTGGTGAATGCATGTTTTCCCCGTGCTTGTGTAGGTTTCCTCTCATATTCAAAAACATGCCTCAAAAGGTAAATTCAATATTCTTAATTATCTGTGGGTGTGAACGCGAGTCTCAAGGGTTGTTTGTCAATATGTGGCCTGCCCTCGGCTGGTGACCAGTCCAGGGTGTATCCCGCCAGCGCAACCCTAGTGAGGATAAGCACTATGGAAAATGGATGAATAGATGGAACATTCCACTAACGGGGGTTGAAAAATGAAGGCTCCAGATTTCAGTCGGTGTACTTCCAGAAGTTGCGTGGATAGGAATGGAAAGAAAAGCTTACTTTTCTACTGCAGAGCGTTTCTGAGACTTGGACTGGTAGTTAAGAGCCATCTTTGTTTCCATCCCAGTGTAGATGGCAACTGCTGAAATAAGGAAATGGCAGAAATATTGGTTCGATGGGAACCTTCTCTTCAGGGAGTATTGACAAACAACATTAACAAATATGATGGTGAAATCTTCGGCCTTTTTGTTAAATTACCATAAATGTACTCTGTGTTCTTCAGTGTGGCACCTCTGAGAAGCAGGTTCTCTGATCCCAATGGCCTGTGAACAGTAACAATTGTAATTATCGCCTTTTCAGGTGCATCGGAACTTTACTATGCGGGAAAAACTTGCAATTTATATTTTCTGTTGGAGCACAACGTTGACTATAAAGCACGCGAGACAGCAATATATCCTGTATGTGAAAGGTACACATGGTAATATTACCTTGCCACTGGCTCATTGTTCATGTAAATGTTGATGCGACCAACAAACCTATTCAGAAAAATAAATAAATAAGAAGAAATATGTTTGGGAAAATGAATTCCTGGCTGGTGTACGCAGCAGCGGGTTTCACTGACTTGTACAGGTCTGGCTGTGGTTGTTCACATTCGATGGTAGCGTGGATTGAGTCCACCTCAGTCTCAGCGTTGTAAGCTTTGGTGTCCTGCACTGCATAGTATGTCTGCAAGTGGAGGAAATACAAAACATTCTCGGCACGGTCAAACACTTGATAGGCGGGCCGTGTCAAGTAACCGTCCGGCATGATAATAAATGCTCACGCACCTTGTGACTGCTCTCGCCATCCAGACTGGCTGTGGTGACATGGCAGGTTCCATCATCCCGGGATGAGGACAAGAGTATGAGATCGCAGGGGAATGATTCATCTTCCTTCACAAAGACTATGTCTCCCACCTGAGGCAAATCCAACCAAGAGGTATCTATTATCTCATTCATTTGCAATGTGTGTGAGTGCATTTGTGACCCAAAACCTGAGACACACATACAAGGGGGTGCAAAAGTAGGTACAGTATACACTTTTTATCATGAAAAAACAGGAGCTTTATCAATGGCCTAGTGCAGGGGTCCCCAACCGCCGGTCCGCGGACCGGTACCGGTCCGCAGGGCATTTGGTACCGGGCCGCACAGAAAGAACTTGCCTTATTTCCGTTTTATTTATTTCGGAATACGAAAGATGTTTTATTTTGAAAAATTACCGGATTCTCCATTACATCCGTCTGTGTCACGCTTGATTCACGTCAAGCCACGCTTCTCGGTCACGTGACCAATGACGCTCAAAAACAAAACGCTGAAGCCCGCAAAATGACTAAAAAAGCTGCTTGGAGATCGCAAATGATGGCGGCCTTAAAAGTACGTTCGAGACAACTGGATTAAAGTTATGGCTGAATACTCTGAGATCGCCACAATAGCACTGTTGCTATTTCCGACATCCTGCCTGTGTGAGGTGGGGAGTTTCTGCAGCAACGGCGACTAAAACAAAATTACGAAGTAGACTGGACATAAACCACACACTTGAGGTGTCATTGTCTCCTATTACCCCGAGATGGGACCGTCTGATTGCAGAAAATCAACCCCGTGGCTGTGGTGAGTCATCATTTTCATGCACTTTGAATTTGCATTGTATCGTATTTTGAAGGGATTAAACATTACCAGAGCGATAAGAGTGTTGCGACCAGATTAGACGCTCCTTGTGTTTATTATTATATTTTGAAAACACCACAGTTTTCATGCAGCTCATACCATATTATTTTGTTGTATTAATCCGCCACACCTTAAATGCGGGTCCCTGAAAATATTGTCTGACATAAACCGGTCCGTGGGGCAAAAAAGGTTGGGGACCCCTGGCCTAGTGAATATAATGGCCATTCATCGGGCCCCCGTAACCTATACATCTGTGGGGTCGTTCAATTTATGGTGAGATAAAGAAGGAAAAGAACTCGGTACAACTCTCACACCTTTGTACAGTACATACTTTTGCACCCCTTTGTATATGTGTGTATGAGTCAGAGGGCGAAACCTTGCTTTAGTATGAGGCAATAGAACATGCTGTTCGGCGTAAGAGTGACTGATTTGGACACACATATGCACAAAAACACACCCGCAGTTTGCGACTCTGCTTGCAGATCACTTTGCCATGTTGCAGCACGTGGACGGGACACTGGTTGACAGCGTTGTCCGCTTTGTGTCTCAGCCAGTCCTCGTAACCCTGAGAAATAGAGATGGTGGATGATGACAAAGGCCATGGCATGGCATGACATCAGGCTTTCGGGCTTCCCACCTGCTTGATAGCTGTAACTGTGATGACAAAGAAGAGCGGCAGTCCACTGGTGACAGGACTGGTGGGTGTGTCAATGATCAACTAAAAAACACAATGGAAAGACGTTTCGCAGCATGGAAATCGGCCGCAACAGTGACATTAGCTCATTGACAACAAGCAGTGCCCTTTAGTTCCATACCACGCAGTACAAATTTTCCTCAAATTCAAAGGCTACAAAAATAACTGATCCAAATCAATATGACTTTAAAGAACACTAATGATGTGCCAATCAAAATGGTACAGTGCCTCATGGACCAAAATGGTGGTGTGAGACAAACTGGAGGACTGATTTGGTCAACAGAAATTCATCATTTCCATTTTATGATGGGAATGGAATGGCAAGAGTGCAATAGGTACATTTTATGACACAAACTTGACTTTTTCTTGGAATAGCAGCCACAAGCCAAGAAGAAAAAAAAACACATCAAATGTTGGATGACTTTGGTTGTTTGGTTTAATGTCGGGTAATTAATCAAAATTTAAAAATATCGCAGAAAAATTATTCATGTGCCAAACAGCCGCGTGTGTGGGCATTTTTCCGATGTTATGTAAGTATCCTGAATGCATGTTCCTTGTGCAGCAAATGTTTGATGTGATATAATACTGCTGTCCCTGAACAGGCTTTAAAATGTTTCATGACACCCCAGTTGGAGTTTACTGTAAAACTGAACACACTATAAAAACAAATACACACATTGTATATTTAAATACAAGACATGCTTCATTTTGAAAAGATAAATCATCAGCATTGATGCTAAAGTCAATGTAAAATCCCATTGACATGCTACTAAGAAATTAGCATGGAGTTCCAGGAGTGATATTCCTTCAAATAAATATTCACACACAAACACCACAGGAACACATACATACAAGCAATATACCAAGACTCAAAGACACATTTTCTTCCCAATATGTTTCAAAGTAATTATATTAATAGAGCTGGGACAGCCGACATTTATTTTTATTTATTCATTTGTTTAAACTGTAGTTACTTTGATACATTTTTCTTTATTACTAATTTATTTTTTGGTTTTTCTTTCATGTTACATTTAAAGGTGAGTTTTTAAGTTGGAGCAGGACACATTTCCACATGGTATGGCATGAAATAGGGCCCCGAGGTCGCATGTTAGCCCAGTAAGTAAATAAAAATCGGAACTACAAAATAAGATGAAAATCAAAACAATTAAGAGATAAGGGAGATGCTTTTGCACGATAACAATGTGTGCAAAGCTGCATTGCAGCAAAGGTGTGGATGCAGCAGAATGAACATGTAAGAGACCTAAATTCCAAAGGATATTTAGAAGATTATCTTGTTCTTGTGTTCAAAGTGCAGGGATGAATGTGCATGAGTCGAGGATGACAGTTTTGCTAGTTGAATGAATACAGTTTTACAGTTTTTTGAAATCAATAAAATATCATTTTCATTAACCAATAATTTCAATATCAATTAAGATAATCATGATTATCAGTATTACTTTTCCTATTTTTTTCATAGGCTTACTTTGTAATACTCTTACAGACGCCTGGTGCCACACTAATATGATGTCATTCGATTTACACAGAGGATGCAGCTATGACCATCACGTCTATACAACCTGATGAGGGTTACTGTTATTGTTCCAAACTGTACCATGGTGAAAGACCTTTTAATGAAAATACAACCAAATAAATGTAATGTTACCTGAACCAGAAAGATGATGAGAAAGTAGAAGTTGGCAACTCTCCTGAACTGCTCAAACATATTCTTGGGGATGAAGTTCCAAAATGTGTACTGGGAACACAAAACAGTAGTCAGTTCAGGCATTTGGGACAATAAAGTAAAATGCAAAACCACTTAAATGCCGAGAAGTCTCCACGAGTTTTACACCTGTTGCCAACAGCATGGGCAATCCATTAGATTGAGTGAACATGCTATTTGGGATTTTATTAAGATTGTAATCTCTATTGTGTTGACCACAAAAATCGGTTGATCCAAAAATGTATGCCTTGTAACCATTCATTCATTAATACTACCGGTAATTATTATTTAGTTTGTCTATTTTTGGATTTATTTATTTATTTATTGCCATGCTCGCAACCAATGTTCTGGGTTGCCGCGTGCAGCAGGAAGCTTGAAGCTCTCTTCTGGCAACAGAAACAGCTATCCAAGGATTATGCCTAATGTTTTCATTCTGTAAACAGTCAAAATTAAAGTTTTATGTCATGACTGCAAAACTAAGCTGAAGTCACGGGAACACACGTGACACACATATAGGTGCAACAGGTTACCACTGCACTATGATGGGTAAGGTAGGATAAATTTTATTTCATTCATTCATTCCTTTTTACTCATTCAGCTCGGTTCACGACGACGGAAAATTAGCCCCAGAAAGACTCTCCACCAGTGGCGGACCCTCACGGCCAGCAAGGCCTTCTCTGCTGGCCTAAACTTTTCTGAGAATAACATAAGTTTGTTTTTTTATTTTCATAAATATGTTAACAAAATTATTCTCTGTATTGTTTACGTCATATTATTTCCACTTAGTCGAGTGGCTTTCAATGTTATTTTAAATAACATTGAAAGCCACTCGATAAATAACTTATTTATTATGGTAGAGTTTTTAACTAATCATATTTCAGCTAGCTTGTGTTGCCAGGTAAATTAAACTTGCTCGGGGCCTTCAGATTAAACAGAGCAGGCCCCTGTGCGCTGTAAATGAACGGGCACAGTCAGGTTTCAATAGCCAATCAGATCACGAGTCTCAGACTCGTGATCTGTATCCTGTATCCTGACTTGTTCTCGTCTGCGTACTAGGGCTAGCTAGAAGGCCTTACATCGAGACTGGCCGTGCGCGTTCGGTGATTGGATTAGCGCCGTTTCTGTTTCCTGAGAATTCTATCCTGACTTGTTCAATAAAGATTTAAAAAAAAAAAAAAAGATTGGATTAGCGTCTGCTAGAGCTATCACTTGCATTTTAACTCAATATGGCCGAAGGAGAAGATGTTGATCTGGTTGCAGAACTACTTTCCACACAATTTGCAAGATGGACCTTCAACGAAAAGCTCGATATTGTGCAAAGAGGTCGGCCAACTCCTGCGCCAGTTAGCCTGTCCCAGCAAGGAAAAGGGTTTGTCCGTCATTTTTAGACAAGCAATTATGAACGGTACCCGTGGCTCACAGCCTCTAAGAAACGCTGCAAATTGTACTCCTGGGAATGCCTATTGCTTGCAACTGACTGGTGCGTTTAAAAACGTTTGGGGACACTCGCGTAGCTCTGCAGCTTGGTAAACAGGCACGCCGGGAGACGGAGCTCCACAACAAAAAAGTAAAAAATAAATAAATAAATAAAAAGTAGGGAAATTAAAATTATACCAGAAACACGACCAGAAAAAAACGGCTTACAGCATTAGCTTCCATGTCGATAGAAAAGGACTTGCTATTGGACTTGAAAACTGTACAACAGAGCCACTAAAGTGTTCCTGAGAAAACAAAGGAGGAACGACTTTATTTTCAAATAAGCAGACGCTGTGGAGAACTACATTGGTGAGTCAATGAATTTTATTTTACATTTCTTCTTGTCATTTTATTTCGTTCGTATTAAATTCATGGTAACGAAATAAAATGACAAAGATACAAAAATGTATCAAATAAATCTGCTCACCTGCAATTTATAATGGCACATTGTAGTCACCTTTGTGCACGAAAGTTCGTTCAATCTCAGCTGCTCAACATTTTCAGTTATCTGCTGTTGTATCGCCGATTTTCAAAATGCAAATGATTTGTTTATTTTCAAAGAATAGTTTGTTTTGTTATTGTTTGGTCGGTGTCTTATATGAATCTGCGACATTGCGCAATTTATTGGACAGACTTGTTTAAGATCACACAGCGTAATTTGGGTGCCATTTTATTTCGTATTTTTAAATCATCTTTTTATTTTTGACTATCTGTAAATTTAGTTTCCTGCTCTTAATTGTGAATGCATACTTGATGGTTTTAAATGCTCCTGAAATTAAGTGCTGCTTGATGAGCCTATACAGTATTGTGTTCATGTATGTGACGTCACTGAAGGCCTAAGGTTGAAATGCACGGCCTGCCACTGCTCTCCACTTACTGTAATAGCTCAAAAAGATCATTTTAACAGATATTGCTGCTGCATGTGGTGTGTTCAAGCTGATCTGGAAGGACATTTGGGTCGCTCTCATCTCAAATTGGGGATACAGCATGTTGGATTGTTTAGGCCTGACTTTACGCCGTGCGAGGTGTGCCTCGAGGACAAACAAGCAGCCATTCGGAAAGCGAGTTGACGAGGCGGCGAGGAAGCAAGGTGAGAAATACAAAACCAAAACAAACATGGCTCTACAGAAAAAAATCTGTGCTCGCGCTCTCTCAACCCCTCCTTTTCTTTTTATGTTGCTTTTTTGGGGGCTAAAAAACTATCGCCACTGCCGCCTCTTTGTCCGCCGTGCTTGTTTCCTCTGAAGTGACGTTTAATCTCGAGAAGCTTTGTGTGGGAATATCTGTGAATGCAATCGGTTCGTGTGTTGACATATTGTACAAATATTGTACCTAAAAACCGGTATACCCGTGATTTTTTGTGTGTGCGTGCGGTCAGGGTTGGGGGTGATTCCTTGAGTGGTCGATGGAATAAAACAAAGGATAATTAATTCCAAACACATTTGTATGTGCCAGCCTTAAACGCAATCTTCGGCGATCACGCACAATGCACACACCAACAGCGCATGACGTCTGTCTCATTGAGCACGCGATTTAGCGTCTTCCATTTGGCATCTTAAATCGGGTCCTGTGTGACTGGCCCTCATGTGCTTTCACTGACCTTAGAGGAGACTATCCTGTTGTCTGGGAATCTTTGTTGTATGAAAGCTTCCGTCCCTGGAGGAGGCTCCTTGTGTCCAATGTAGATTGTCCTACTGTCCACCCAGTTTTCCTCACCCGCACACTGCAGGGGAATTCATCATAAAATATACAGATTGTACAGCGCATTCAAAGAAGCTTTATTGTTAAACTTATATTGAGTGGCCCACATATTAAAGCCTCATTTCAACAGCAGTATGTCATGTGACGCCTCACACTTTTCTGTCAAATAATCAAGATGAAGGAGCTATTTGTCCTCAGTGAATAGCAGCTTTTGTTTCCAGATATACAGAGTCGCGTGTGATCAATTCTGGTATGTCGACGATGCGAACTCTCATTCCCGCAGTCACCCACAAACGCCAAAGTGTAAAAATTGCAAACGAAACTGCTATTTCTCCCATTTTGTGCTCATCTTTGTCTTTTCTTGAATGGAATCGTTCTCCGGTCCCATAAATAACTAGCACAATGCTTACACAGCTTTTGTCTCATTAAGACCACAATGACATTGTTGTATGCACTAAGAACTACAGGTGTGCTGGGTGCCGTATACTAACGCTGCTCTTCAACCTGAACTATAGAATCAGATGTTACATGAAAATGGAAAGGTGTATAGACAGCAGCTTTTTATGACCGGATGAATTTTGCTCAACTCAAAATGTGCAGTGTGAATATGGCAAAAATGCAAATACAATTAATACGGTGGCGGGGATTGTTCCTGTTGCACACCAGTCGAAATAAAGCTGACTAATCGCTCTTTGTCTCACTTCAAATCAATCAATCTTGAACATAACAAATACTTGTGAATGCTTGCCAGTGTAGCAAAATTGAGGTTTTTGTCATGGCTAGTAAAAGTTTGCAAAAGGTTTCTTGTCGCCAAGAAAAACAGTTTGGGACAAGTAAAAACTGTCTGTGAATGCAAACATCAGACTTCTTTTCCAAACCCTGACGAAAACCCTAAATTCTGAATGGTCGAGAGTATTCGCTGCTCAGTGAGACACCGGCTTTAGATGAAGAGCAACCTGTGAGAGAGTTACGCATAGACATGGAGAGGAAGTCATTGCAAAGCAAAGTTGTCATCCATATTTCCTTCTCCGCTGTTAGCATCTGTTCCTTGCTTGGTTTTGTGCTGTTCATTTGAATGTAAAAGAGGTTTGTTCAACGCGAACTTATGCATGCATGGCTTTTCATTTGCCGTCTTTTCGGGTAAGTAGTTAGCATGTCTCCCTCCTGGTTCAAAGATTTGGGGGTTGAATCTCAGTTCTGGCCTTCCTCGTGGACTATGCATATTCTCTCTGTGCTTCCATGCGTTTTCTGACCGTACTGTGGCTTCCTCCCACATTCCAAAAACATGCATGGTAGGTTAATTGAAGACTCATAATTTTCCACAGTTGTGAAAGTGAATACATTTTTTTCTGAACCTGTCCTGTGACTGACTGCTGACCAGTCCAGAGTGTACCCTGGGTGCACCTAGCAGCATACTGGGATATGCTGCTAGGTGCACCCACGACCCTGATAAGGAAAAGTGTTTTAGGAAATGGATGGATGGATGGATGGCTTTCTTTCATCAAAATAAAATGATTGTAGTTTGTTTAAGGTCAAAGGTCTCCACTTTGCTCAACTCAGCCGAAGCGCTTCACTTCATTTTGTACTTATTTGCGCATATGTTGTTAAGAAAGTTACGTCAAAAATAACATAACCAAACTCTTAATGTCTGCCTGTAGTGTCAAAAACTAGGCAGGTCGCCCGCTGCCGCACCATCATTATTCCTCGTGGACTATGCATAAGCTATTCTATAGCCCTGGAAAGTAGTCACGACATAATTTGTTAATTTTGTCACAATTAGCAAGTAAAATGTCTCACGGACTGTTTTATTATTAAACACTGCGTTTGTGGGTGACAGTGACACTTGGACTGATGTACCTTGCTGTGATTTTAATGACGAGTGATTGATTGTCCATTTCCACTGCCGTCTTAGGGATGCGTGTGCTTTCCATCATCGGCCTCTCTCTGGAAGGCTTCTAAGGTCATAGTCGCCCCGCTATCGATTGAGTTCAACTTCTACCGGCAGTCAAGCTTTTTGCAGAAAAGCCTGTCTGAGTTTAATCTAATCAGATGGCATCCTTACAAAATAAACCTCTTCTTATACTCTGAAAACTGCCAATGTGAGCTGTGATCTTGAGGCTTTGTGTGTAACTGGAGACATTAGGCTATTTTGAACCCTGGTAATCTCTTCGAGTGGCGTTTCATGTTCCAGGACATGGTGGCTTTCAGAAGTTTATTTATAGTTTGAGGGGAAGCGTTTGTGGTCAGGATGGAGGGAAGATGGATGATGGGAGCTTGCAGACTTTATATCTGTCTGCCTCAATCAGTGCCACACATGGGGTAACAAACAAACATACACACTATCTAGCGTTGCCTCACTAGTTAGCTATATTTAGATGAGGAAACAAGCTCCACCTCTCCTATTGTCTTCACAATTCAGTTTCCTCACATCTTGAATGGGTAGCACTACAAGCAGGACATGGATCCACCCATTACAATGAGTACACACTTCCGAAAAACTCTAACTTGATTCTAACAGCTCCAACGCTACCACCAACGTAATATCCACTGAAGCCTATATCTTCATTCTCCAAAACAAAACAAAACAAAACAAAACAAAAATATTTTTGAGACAATGCTATGCTTTCAACATAGTTTGAGGGAACTTTTTGGGAAGGCCCCTTTTTGCTCTTCTGTGACTGCGGAAGCCATCATGGGCATGCTTGGACGAGTTTGTTGTGCTTGAGCCTTGGCCTCAACCTCAACTCAACTCAACTGTATTTATAGAGCACTTTCAAACTGCCATCGCTGTATACAAAGTGCTGTACATGGAGCAATTTAACATATACAACAGTAAAGTAAATCGGTAATAAAGACGGGAGAAAGCACCGAACAGCAAAACCAAGAACAAATCTACGTCATGCTGAGTCGAATGCCAGAGAATACAAGTGAGATTTGAGGCGGGTTTTGAAGATGGGCAGCGAGGAAGCTTGCCGAATGTTCAGTGGGAGGTCATTCCAGAGAGAGGGACCAGCAACAGAAAAGGCTTGATCCCCTCTGAGCCTCCGTTTAGTTCTTGGTGCTTCTAATAATGTCTGGTCCGCAGACCTGAGGCGCCGGGCAGGTGTGTAGGGGCGGATGAGCTCAGAGAGGTAAGGTGGCGCGAGGTCATTTAGAGATTTGAAAACAAATAAGAGGATCTTGAAAATAACTCTAAAATGTATGGGGAGCCAGTGAAGGGATGCCAGAGAAGGAGTTATGTGCTCCCTCTTACGAGTACCAGTCAAGAGGCGAGCAGCGGCATTCTGGACCAGCTGGAGACGCTTAATGGAGGACTGGCTGACTCCAAAGTAAAGGGCATTGCAGTAATCGAGCCGGGATGTGACAAAGGCATGAATAACAACTCAATCAAACCTCATAAAACAACTTTGTGATGAACTTGAACAGAGATGTTGAGCAAGAAAAGAGCCTTTCTGCGGGCCAACATCAGTCACCGCTGAGCTCTCAAGTGCTCGTCAGGGTGACTAAAAATCTGATGTAACATCTTCCCAAAAAGTCGAAGCAGAAGAGTGGAAGAGGTTCTAGGTGTAAAGGTGGGGGCCAACTGGTCACATATTTTCACTTGCTGTACATGTAATCGCCAGGTGCCCCAATATGTTGGTCCAAGAAGTTTATCAACAATATACGCTAAGTCAGGGGTAGGGGACTCCGGTTCCTCGAGAGCCATATCCTGCCTATTTTATATCCCTCCTTACTCCAACACACCTGATTCAATTGATCATGATCGTTTCAGGCTTCTCCAGAGCTTGCCCATGAGCTGATCGTTTGAATCAAGTGCCTTGGAGTAGGGAGGGATCGAACGCGGGCAGGATATGGCTCTCCAGTAACTGGAGTTTCCCTACCTCTGCGCTAAGTGACGCACACATTAGGGCTGTGTGACACCTGGCGTGTAAAGATAACCCACAGGACACTTGAGTCACATAAACAGATGACCATTGTTTCGACACAGCTTTTGAAGTTGAGTCATTGTCGTCACCGATAACCTCCATCTTTTATCTCTTTATCTCTCTTGCCAACAGACTGTGACAGAGACAAAGTCATCTTAGGTAAATGATGGTGGTCTGTTTTGTGTGATACGGCCACACACACACACACACACACACACACACACACACACACACACACACACACACACGAAGTCTGCTCCTTTGTTGTGCGTATTGGACAACAGAGCATGTGCACATGCACAGACACTTAACATCATATCACTCTCAAATAAAGGTGTCTTGGTAAACAAACTAATTTCTGACATTAGCATCGATCTATTCGTCTCTTTGAGATCCGGCAAAGTGTAGATGAATATTTTAGCCTAAATTAATGCACTACCCCACACTCATTAACTCTTGCACACTTGAAAAACTATACAGGTAATAGGAGTTTTCCAAAACCCAAATGTGGATGTCGACAATAAGATTGTCCCCTCATCATTTATTTATCATTAGTTGAAATTCTCTCAGCTAGTCGATGGTATGAGCTAATGTCACCATCACATACTTGACCTTGTTCTGACATATGGCATTGTCCTAACATACTAATATACACTTTTTTATTTTTGGGTGCTCGGCAATATGGAAATAAATCTTCGACCACAATATGGGCTATTTTATATCCTGATAACAATAGACTGTGCCACATTTTGAGTGATATAAACAAAATATTAACAACTATACAACATACAATGCACATTTACCTCTTCTCACTTTATTTTGAAGTGACATTTAGCAGACCCGTATTAAATGATGAATGCATCTAGTAGTGTTGCTACATAAAGAGAGGCTTAGCTTACAGTAGCTTACATATTTTTGCACAAATGAAGATAATCCAAATATGAGTCATAAAAATAGTTTGACATTTTCAGTAATTCAATAAAAGCAAGGAACATTTTTTTTCAAAGTGCAGTTTCAAGGTTCTGATATTTGTAGCCTTGTAGTGCAGCCAAAGGAGGCGGTCAACAGTACCAATATTGCACAAAAGTGGGAGTGGTAAGCGATTGCTCTAAGACGCTCAGAGATGCTCAGATACCTAAAAAAGCCCCACAAAAAAGTGCTGCGAGTACACTTAATAGACTAAATATGCGCTCAAACACCTGAACCTTTTGGTTCAGAATCAGCTTCTTATCACAGGTAACTGGCACAGCTTTCAACTCAGGCATCGCCGCAGCGCCACGACACTTTTACACAGTCAGACACTGAGCATCTACTGCTTTGTAGAGAGGGTTTTTCCACTGTGCGAAACTGGATGGTCATTGGATAAATGCTGAGAGCTTTATCCTGCCAAACTTGAAAGGAGGTATGTAGTTGGGTAGCCTGAACTGCAATACAGCGCTAGTGTGGAAAGTCCATATGTTTGTTATCATTTTCGATATTACTATCTTGAATGTTCAAAACAATAACGATACATCGCCCAGCCCTAATAAGCGGTATGGAGAATGGCTTGATGGCTGATATGTATGGACGGACTGTAAATGTCTGTGCTTCTGATAATGTGTGTGTGTGTGTGTGTGTGTGTGTGTGTGTGTGTGTGTTTTTGTAATTTAAAAGAATTTCATGTGCAGATGAAAAAAAAAAAATACTGTGTTGACAGAGACCTGCAAAAAACGAGTGAAAATGCCGCAAATAGGCAGGCCAGACCAATTGTTCGCTATGTCAGACGAATTAAATGAACAAAAAACAAATATGTCTGGAGGCGCAAAAAATTAAAAGCCTTATAATGAATGCAACAAATGCTGTATGTATCTATATGAGCTATATTAGCCTGCTATCAACATGACTAAGTTGGCTACAAATACACAACGAGCATTCATGATTAAAAGTCCCCCCCCCCCCTGCAGTTCATCCTGTAGAGGAGGGGTGCCCAAACTTTTTTGACGGAAGATGTACTTTTCTAACAACCAACCTCCCGCGATCGACCAGTTACCGCACACGCGCGCATAGGCACACACTTAGGCACGCATGCCGTAATGAGCAACAGCCATAACAGCCGCTGAGATGAACAAGGCACGGGAAGCACTTTCGCAGCATGCTAACTATCGTAGCTCACGTGTACCGTTTAAAAATGCTTCTCTTGGCCGCCCAGATTCCCATTCTGAACAAGTACCCTCGGTGAATTGTACATGAAAGACAGCTGTTTTTTGGTTTTTCTTTTACAACAGCCCCCTGACTGACATCACACCCTGCTAATAGAAACGTGTGTCGCAGGCTATGACGCAAATATTCTTTGACGAAATGTTGACATTTAATATTTATTCGACACATTTTTACAGCATCGGAAAACATTCAATAATGTTTGTCCTCTGACAGAAACCATATTAAAACAAAAAAATATATTTCCCTCCCATCTTTTTCCATTTTCAAACATTTTGGAAAAAGCTCAAGGGACCCACTGGGGGGGCGCTCAAGAGCCGCGTGTTGCCGACACCCGGTCTAAGTATGATGAGGGACAGGCATACTTTGCATTTTGAAATACAACAAAAAGATGGCCAACAAACAGATCCAGCCCAACCACATCACCAACATGGATGACGTGCCGCTCACTTTCAACATCCCAATGAACCACACTGTAGAGAAGAAGGGGACCAGCATGGTAACGATATGCACAATGGGCCACGCGTGGGGTCGGCTTTTACTGTTGTGCTTAGTTGCCATGGTAATGGATAGAAACGGCCAAAATTAAGTTGTGAGCCGTCTGGGAGCGATGGTGAATACAGTTTTACTGAGACTGGGAGGCAGCGCCGGGCGAGTGACGCCACCATTTGTTAGTAGATTGTGGATGCTTGAGCTAATGTATCTGCTTGCACTGTTGTTCGAGCTTACACAAAAGCCGTCATCAGCAAAAGACTGACTCTGACAATGAGGGAACCTGGTGTGTTTGATTGTGAACTTGCCCAGCTGTTCATTTCGGATACAGGTTGGGACTCGGATGGATTTGAGGATGAGGATCGATCAAAAAATTTGTGCATTTTTATATACAGGGTGAGGCAAAATGATCTGACACATTTGTAGGTTAAATAAAAGGCAAATAAAGTAAAGAAACAAAAAAGTGTTTTTGTTTTTGAAAAGTACATTTAATGCCATTCTGTTTTGTCATGTTTTAAAAATTAAGTGGAGTTCTGGCGGTGCAAAGTCGGCCGGTTGATTTTCGTTTCAATGCAGATCGAGTAGCTCTGAAGTTGGTCACCCATAACAAGGTCGTGTTTCGAGCTGGTACGGGATCATGTCCGCCAAGATTGAAGTGCAAACGGAATGCTCGTTGTGTTGCAGTTACAGATTTGTTTGTTTTGATAAATGTTTCCACAATGAAAGTGCGATGTTGCTGCCATGCTCCCGCTGTTTTAAAAACATACGCTAGCGTGCATGCATGCTATCGTATTTTCTAAGCCAGCATACGTTTTACCATGCCTGCGTCCAATAATACAATGCATCTAGTGCAGTGGTTCTTAACCTTGTTAGAGGTACCGAACCCAACCAGTTCATATGCACATTCACCGAACACTTCTTTAGTGAAAAATAAAAATATTATTTTTTTACAAATTCAAGACATTAAAAAAAAAACACATTTATTGAACACAGAAAAAAGTAAATAAAATTACATGGCCAGAGTACAGGTTTTTTAAATTGTATGACGTACTATCATGACAGTCACACGGTGACGACTGAGCGAACTAAATTTCCCTCACCACTGATTGGACAAGCAATGTAATGTGATCATCTGCAGCCAGTGATGGCCAAGTGGGCGTGTCACAACTAATTGACAAGTTCAGTCGGGTGTGTTTTAACCTCCATGACAGAGGCTCCGTCGAACCCCTGAGACCGATTCACCGAACCCCTAATGTTCGATCGAACCCAGGTTAAGAACCACTGGTCTAGTGTATGTGTTAAATACAGAAACAGCACCCGTAACTGACACTACGCCTTTTAATATGGTGCGCCTTTTGGTCGGGACAATACAGTACTTCTGCTGTGGGACGAAACACTTTTTGTGAATACCCTTAGTCGGCATACTTGTGACTTTAGAGTTGATATAAATAACTAATGCTCCTCCGCTGTGCACATTAACTCCACCTTAAAAGTGCATTTTGCTTCAGAAGCATTATCAGCACAAACACTGTCAATAACACTGTGTCCCACACACAGGCAGACCACCTCTGAATTCCCAAACACACATTTCAAATTTCCTCTTTTCAAGAAAATGTGCATCGTGCAAACGATGTCATTTCAACAAATGGCCAAAATGATTTTTTTTTTTAAGTTTAGTTTTTCATCCATTTTGAAATCAGAAAACAAGAGGAACTACTATTTTGGCATTTCTTTAGTCTTCAGAAGGTCCAAAAAAGAAAAAGTGTTGGCGATAGCGATTTAAAAAAAAAAAAAAAAAAAAAAAAAAAAAAGCTTTCTGACGGGGCAGCACAATTCGCTCCAGAGTGTCTTGATGACGTTTCATTGACCCTGCACAGATTCAATACACACTTGAGGACCACAAAAATAATGCAACACCTAATATTCATCAGTTTTTCTTCATGATTACTTTGTCCGGTTAAAGTTATTCCAAGGACCATTTTAGTTTTTTCTTTCTTGAACAGAGGGCTACCAACAATTTTTAATTTTTTCCGTGAGTGTATTATCGCACGCGCGCACGCACGCACGCACGCACGCACGCACGCACGCACGCACGCACACACACACACACACACACACACACACACACACACACACACACACACACAGATTTGAGGACCCATATAACCCACAATTCTACTGTAGTCCCCCCCAAGAACATGTGAGAAAGTGGCGTCTCTATTGCTCTATTGGGTAACTGCTGCAGACGGCCTTGACAGATTTTTGTCTCCAAAGTGGACAATATCATCCGCTGAAATTTCCTGAGAATAAGGGCGGTTATTGGAATCAACCAAACGGGGCTCATACTTTGGCTCATTGTGCTCAGCGAGCAGGAAGAACTGCTGAGAGTCACATGATTCACCCCCACAACTTAACTTTCTGAGTTTGTCACGTGGGAATACATGTTTGGCTAGGAAGGTTTCAGAAACACAGCTGAAAAAGAGCAACATCATTTTGGTCCCGGAAAGTTATCTATTACACGTTTTATAACATTATGGAACAATCCTGATACAACTGGAACAAACCCAAAGCATGGATTGGTTTGATTGTCAGCATTTAATTAGGATGGTGTCTTTTGTTATAGTCAAGGGTAGTGGTGCCATTAGCGTTTTATACACTTAGTTATACGTCACTTTCAGTCACAACTTTCACTTCCTACTGTAACTCAATACCTTCTACATCTCTCACAGGAGCCCATGAAAAAGAACCAAAATGGTTTTCTCGTTTCATCTCCCACCAATGTGTGTGTGTTTCCCCACTTTACAGTGCCCTGCACATTAGTGGAAGCGCTTCACACTCATCCCTAATGTTTGTCCCGTGGGGAGACTTGTGCGTGTAATGGTCTCTATCACATTGTATCGCCAGTAATCACCGGCGCACAATGCAAGTACAAGCCAAACAAAAAGTTATGGTCAAAACTGCATTTTTGTCAATGAAGTGACTACGAAACGTGGAAAAAGTCAATCCAAATTTTTGCTTCCTCTGCTCATCAACACATGGGCAGAAAGCAAATAAAGAATCCACGTTCAGAGAGTCGCCACTTAGGGTATTGCTACCTGATCTTAAAAAAAAGGTGGCTCACTGATGACCTCCCTCCATCTCTGGCTCATCACCATTCTATAGTTTTCTGTTTGCCACTTGTACTAGTTGTGGGTCATCATGAGCCACTCAACGCTGCCTCTCAGTTTTGGCTTTAGGGGCTTTAAATACTATTGACCACATGATGATCAACTGAGGAGCTTTGGTCAAATCCTGAAGTCTTGCTTTCAGAAGTCATTCCCTCTTTGTTTCAGCTGAATGCTCCATTATCAAGCAGCTCCAAATTTTCATTTCTGTTGTATGTAGCACAAACAGCACATTGATATGATTGTTTACTAGCCCTGACATATAATGCTCTAGTTTTGCTCTGGTTCGGCATCAAGTTCTCTTCTCCTGTTATCATGTGGTATCCTCCCTCTGCAACCACTGCAGCGAAACTGTTCTTGCTTCTACAAATTCAGAGCCTGCGGGTTTAATCCAGGCCACAATATGAATGTGAAATTGAAAAAAAGAATATACTGGAGCAGCTCTGCAGCTTTCAGTTGTTGGAGGAGTTACATCATTCCCAACACTTTGGGAGGCTGTGAATGTGTATGAATGGGTTGACTGCTCAAAGCAAACCAGGAGAACCTGATACATGCATTTATCTCTAGTAGACTAGAATACTGTAATGGTCACCTGAATGGACTCCCTCGAAAGAGCATAAAACAATTGCAACTCCTTCAGAACTAAACATAGTTTAGTCCTAAAGGCTTCACACAGGCTGCCAGTCAGCTGTCGAGTAGACTTTAGTTCTGCCTAAAAATCATGAAAAGATTTCAGCCCTGAATACATGAAAAAAACCCAGGGGTTTTCCTGTGTTCAAAATTGCGTAGCGGCCGCATCCAGCTAATTTTGTGCCGCCCTCGATCATACTAATTGACATCACTGAACAAAGCGTAAATCTTCAGCTGTGCTGATTGAGGGTTTGATGTCCCTCTGAGTCAGCTTCTTATTTTAACTGAAGTTGCAGCATTGCACCACTATTGAGTCCATATCAACAGCAGTGCACAGGAAATATCTGAAGCAGCTACCGAAGAAGAAACAGATCGAATCGTCTTTTTCCCCTGCTAGTCGGTGCTATCAGCGTCCTGATTTTCATGGTACAAACAGGTAATTTTTGCAGGTTTATTTTTTTGCATCCATCACGTTGGGTTTATTAAAATAAACGTTTCCTTTCTGTCAAAGTGACATTTATGATTTTTACCGTTGCAAATATGGCAGGGATTTTTTTTTTTTTTTTTCAAGCTAGCGAGAAGGAAAGCCGAATCCAGGTGAAACGGATCACACATATGAACATTACAGGGAGTTAAAAAGTAATAATTCATGGTGGTGTCAAGATGTGGAAATTTGGTCTGAAACACTGGTGATAGCGAGGGTCGGAATGCAGGACAGGACAAGTCGAGGCTCCATAAATCTGTTTCCAATTAAAGGCATAACAACGCAAAGTCAGCGTGTATGTGATTGAAACATTTTTTAATCCTCTTTTCATATCGTCTTCAAAACACAAGCGCAAGTGGCTTTGACAAGCTGTGGCTAAATGAATTTAGCTATCTCAGGCATACTGATGAAGGCATGCACTGTTCTGAGACAGCCATCAACTAAATACAGGCTGGACAGATTAAAAAGACAAAAGGTAAGGTATTCACAGAGCCGAGAGAAGCTATGCAGAGAGGCTGAAAAAACTGTTTTTTGCTAACGACTGCATCCATGGGACATACATATGTAGTAAGTATTCAGCCTGTTTTACCATGATTTTATTTATTTATTTTTAATAGCTGTAAAAGGCAGCATTACGGATGTAATGAGGCAGAGTTCAGTGAATTCAATTAACAAAATACGGACAACCCGTTAATGTTTGGCAGCTCTGATATTTTACAAATAATAATAACTTTTGCAGTAGATTAAACTGACTTTTTTTTTCTCCAAGAAGTCATTATGCTTCAGTTACCAGTTTTGTCCGCAACAGGTCAGAAAATACGGAATACTGTTGATTGTTTCCCAAAGTAAAAGCCAGTGTATAATTTTGATTAAACACAAACAAATCTATCAGTCTGCTTTCACGAAGAAAGGTTATAGAAATCAGAGGCTCAAATCAGAGATTTGGGCAATTTTATTTGACATCAAATTGGGCTGCTGAACTACAATGAGAGTGACATAAAACAAAAACCAGAGGCCAAAGAGGGCAACGTTGTAGCTACAATTTGTCACATTCAATGAAACACCCTACATGCTGATGGCTGAAGAATACTAGTAGTGTATCATACAGCTAGCTTGAATCTTCAATGTTGGACATTAGATGAGCTCTGTTAAAATTGCACTTCTATTGTGTTCATGATGCGACACCACAGCATGTCCATGAATCCTGCTGCCCTTCGGTGTCACCATTGGAGACAAATTCACAAAAGAGAACATTACAGTGCGCTCAGGTTGTTCTTAATTACCCTCTTGACAACCACAGGATGAATAACGTCCATTTTCCTTCTCATGCATCTTATGTCGCTGTTAATTCAATATTTGCTCGAATGTTGGTTGTTTTTTTTTCTCCACACTCCACTGCTGGAACTTGTATCATGTCATCAGATTGTAAAACGACTGGGAATATCAAAGGGGAGCAATAACAGAATGACATCATGTGGTCGTCATGAGCCTAGACACATGACCTGGGCCGAGTTCCACAGTGGAGATGGATTTTACAACTCATGAGTTGCTCGTAAGAGCGTTCCAACACATCCAGCCATTAAGTTTAAAATAAATGGAGTACGAGAAGTGGCTACCGTTTTACACGGCCGCAGTACAAAATCACTTCGCAGCAAACAATAGTAGTCAGGGAATGACTAACAAAATGGGAGAAAAATACGATTGTTTGGGTTTGGTTTGTTGCACCAAAAGCAGGCATTTGTAAAAAGTAGAGGCCAAGTTCATGACACGGGGGCGGGGAGATAAAATTCAGCAGTGGCTGCTTTCTATATAGAAATTACAATCAAACATTGATTGCAGTGATTATTTATTCATGCTTAAATGCTTCATGTAGTGCTGTTAAACAATCATTTGGATTTACAGTGAGCAATGCTGCACTTTGTTTCATAATTGATGCTGTCCTCTGTCATCATAGTGTGTTTGTATGGCCTATTTTCCACAACCTGTGTAGGTGAGTTTCCAGTGCCGCTAAGTGCAAAACTTATAGTTTAGGGCCGAACAATTTCAGGAAACCATTTCATTGCAATTTGTATGACAGAAATTGCGACTTTGATTCGATTCACAATTTACTACCCCCCCTCATGTTCAAAGTCTAAGAAAATGGTGTCCAGTGAGGATGGCCCTAATTTTTATTTATTTATTTATTCACCCAAATAATTCAAAAAAGGACATTGTAGAAATCTGATTTTAACACGTGATACATGATACTCCTTGATATTTTTGCTCTGTCCGAATCGCAGATTAGCCCTCCCTTGTTATATCAGAGGTCATCAAGGATCACATCATGTCTTCATGATGGCTGCCAGCATTGCTCAATTTTATTACACAACAATCAATGCTGATTTGCGCACAAGTTGCTTGTGTTTGGTGGGGTAGTCGGGGTCACTTCAGCGTACAGCTGCATGCATTCACGCAGCTACTCGAGCTATCCAAGGTCAGGATGATACGAAAAGCTTTTAAGCAAACACATCTAAGAGAGTTAGTGTATGGGTCGGGTGCACAGTCAGCATTTGGGAAGATCGGCTGTATATTATCACTGGGCTTTTATTTACTGTCTGGAACTGGGAATGCTTTGTTCCAGTGAGTTGCACCGCTATCACTCCCAATCCCAAGGAGAACATTAAGGTTGGAGAGAGCAACGATATTATGACAGGCCAAGTTCAAACATATCTCTCTCTTTGGAAAAAGGAGTCCACGTGTCATTAACCCTGGCCTATCTATCCTCTGTCTGCTTGTTCTATGGGTTGCAGCATCTTTGAATGCAACTGCAGCGGTGCTTACACAAGCCCTGAACAGCGCACCAGCTCTGCGCCATAACATGAAGTTGAAAGTCCTGACAGTAATGTGGTGGTTGATACAGTATATCCTGCAAGCGTCTTAACACTTCAACCAGGGGTGCCAGCCTCAGTCGCACAGTGGGGCCCAAAACACAACTTAGGTTTGGGATGAATATTTATTGAACGGACTCGAATTTAAATTTTTTTTTAATTTACAAGTCGATCAAAACCTACAATATAGAATATTAATCCAAAATGAGTCAACGTAAATTTGAAATCTTTTCCTCTGCATTTAAATGCCAAAATAATTTACAAACTCAAATAACATGCTACAAAAAAACTGAATGTGAAGAAAATGTTTTTGCAAAAAGGCTCAAATAATTCAAACTTTCAAGTTCAAGAGTCTGCCACTTATCAAATGCTTTTGCAGATGTGTCTACATACTGAGCCGGATGCGGCTGGGGGGCCGGGAGTTTGACGCATAGTGCGACATGCCCAGAACACCTCACCAGGGAGGCGTCCAGGAGGCATCCTAATCAGATGCCCAAGCCACCTCATCTGGCTCCTCTCACTGTGAAGGAGCAGCGGCTCAACTTTGAGCCCCTCCCGGGTGACCGAGCTTCTCACCTTATCTCTAAAGGACAGCCTGGACACCCTGTGAAGGGAAATCATTTTGGCCGCTTGTATATGAGATCTCGTTCTTTCAGTCACGACCCACAGCTCGTGACCATGGGTGATGGTAGAGCGACGGATTAATCGAGAGCTTCAGGTTTCGGCTCAGCTCCTTTTTCACCATGACAGACAGATGCAAAATCTGCATCACAGCAGACACCGCACTGATCCACCTGTCAATCTCTCGCTCCCTCCTACCCTCACTCGTGAACAAGACCCCAAGATACTTAAACTCCTCCACTTGGGGCAAGATCTCCTCCTCGACCCAGAGAGGGCACTCCACCCTTTTCCGACTGAGGACTATGGTCTCTGATTTGGAGCTGATGATTTTCATCCCACCTGCTTCACACTCAGCTGTGAGTCGCTCCAGTGAGATCGCGGCCAACAGTATCACATTATCTGCAAAAAGCAGAGATGCAATAATGAGGCCACCAAAACGGATGGCCTCAATGTCTCGGCTGCGCCTCAAAATTCGGTCCACAGAATCGTGACAAAGGGCAGCTTTGACAGACTCCAACTCTCACTGGAAACAAATCCGATTTACTGCTGGCAATGCAAGCCAAACTCTGACATCGGTAGTGCAGGGTAGCAAGAGCCAGGATCGAACACCTTCTGCAAGTGCACAAAACACATGTAGTCTGGTCAGGCCAACTCTCAGGCACCCTCAAGGACCCTGCTGAGGGTGTAGAGCCGGTGCTCCTCCTGAATCTGAGAGTAGTATACTGTAATATCTCACTTTGCTGATCCGATCAATGAGGCCATTGATAGATTGCACAAATTATGACATTACAGTTGATCATTGATTTTGCAAGAAATGCAACATGTCGACCACTTTTGATCCACATGATCAAATTGGTGTAAACGGCACGTAGATAGGCTCAAACCTGGAAACCTATGACTGAGATGACACTGCTAATCACTCTTAAACTGTGTTGATTCTGTAAGTCAGGGGTGCCCAAACTTTTTTGACCGAACATCTACTTTTTGATGAACCAACCTTCCGGGATCGATCCATTACCACGCACGCACGCACATACACATGCCTGCCATGATGAGCACTTTTGCAGCCTGTTAACACTTGTAGCTCACGCGTACCGTTTTAAAATGCTTCTCTCGGCCCTCAGATTCCCATTCTTTGCCCGTCCCCTCAGTGAATTGTACAAAACAAACTGAATGAGAATAATGATAACGATAACAGATATAGCGCAACAACTCTGAGCACAAGCTGCAACTGCAGACTGCTGAGCGCTAACACCGCCCGGCGACGCAGTCACACGCCACCATAGGTTAAAGATGACCTGCTTTATTTTATTTTCTTTTTAAAATACTTTTTGTGAAAGTGAGACCGATAGAATGATTAGGGTGCAGTGTGCATTAACAAAAAAATATATGTTACTAACATGCACAGAGACACAAATGTTTGTGTTTTTTTTTTCATCTACAACCCTTGGATTGATTTGGGACCAGTCCCTGATTTACTGGTCGATCACGATCGACGTAATGGGCACCCCTGCTGTAAATGATGCAGCTTGACTCAGCTGACTTTGGGGCCGACCAAAAAGTGCACAAAAAAGTAGGGCTGGGCAATTAATCGAAATTTCCGACATACAAACAGGTCATTTTGGGCACTTGGAGACAGCCTTCTACACCGTTTGTGCATCTGTAAGTGTACAGTGTAAGTCCCTGCAGACACTCCTCCCCACCAGTCACAGATGTGATCATAATACAGTAATATGAATAATAATAGTATTCATAATGATCATCATCATAATTGGCCGGCCCGGTGGTCGTCTGGTTAACACGCTGGCAGTGCAGAGGTGCCTGGTTTGATTCCGGCTCAGGCCTTCCTGTGTGGGGTTTGCATGCTCTCCCGTTGCCTGTGTGGGTTTTATCTGGGTACTCCGGTTTCCTCCCACATTCCAAAAACATGTGTGGCAGGTTAATGGAATACTCTGAATTGTCCCTAGGTGTGAGTGTGAGCGCGGACGGTTGTTGGTCTATGTGTGCCCTGTGATTAGCTGGTAACCAATTCAGGGTGTAGCCCGCCTACTGCCGGAAGACAGTTGGGATAGGCTCCAGCACACCCCGCGACCCTTGTGAGGATAAGCGGATCAGAAGATGGATGGATGGCTAATAATAACCATTTGTTCAATTAGTTAATTTCTACAATAATTCAGATAGAAGGCGGCCCGGAGGTCCAGTGGTTTGCGTGTCGACCTCACAGTACAGAGGTACCAGGTCCAGCCTTCCTGTGTGGAGTTTGCAGGGTGACCCCCGCCTACGGCCCAAAGACAGCTGGGATAGGCTCCAGTACGCCCCGCGACCTTTGTTGCGACATGCCTGCACCTCGGTCAACTCCACCTGTGCCACAACTTAGAACTGCTTTTAGCTCGTCTAAATACAAGTCCACTTTGTTACCAAATTGTCAGGGGCACCATGGGCGTGTAATAGAAAATGTTCTCAGTCCACCGGAATGCCCAGCAAGGCACAACACACTGTCAAAAACCCAAACACAGTAAACTACACTTTCTCCGGCACAAAAATGAGTGTGCCGCTCTCCGAAAATAGGGCCCATCGCGGCTGCATTTACCTGCTCTTCATGTGACTCAATAGATTGGCCTGAAGCACTCTAGTGTCTCCCAAAGCACCCCATAGGCCACCCACCCACAAACACACACACACACACACACACACACACACACACACACACACACACACCATAAAAGATTAGGAGACTCCACAAGTACTATCATCTTGTCTGCTCATGAATTATTGACAAGCAGACAGCGCCAAGGAGTGCATGTAAACCATTGGCCTCCACCTCACCGAGCTACAACTCCATTCCCTACCCCGTGGTGTAGGGGGTAGGGAATGGAAACTGAGGGACAAAGATATCCCTGTTACTGTAGCTTCTTTTCATGTTGAAAACTTTGTGCCAACTGCAAGGTGCAACAGGTGGAATACAAGCAGCAGAAGGCCAATGATTGGCTCAGATTCCTCTACCGGATTAAATGTGTGAGGGTACTGAACACCAGTAACCCTTTAATCCCCAAGCAGAAGGAGGAGATTTAGCTTCCTGTCCAAGAATCGCGATTAGTCAGTGGCAGAGGAATGTTGCTTGGCTGCAGATGCACACACACCTCAACACAGAGGTGGGGCAGTCATGATATTTTACACACTAACGCCCACTCCTGTTGCAATTATGTATCATTCTTTGAGGGTGGTTCACTGAGAAACATTTTGAGTCACTGTACAAGATTTTAAAATTGTTCTATTCCTGTGGAGTCGTTACAAAATTAAGGGAGGATTATTAAACGTAAAGGTGAACAAGGTCATCAGCAAGGCCTCAAAACTGTTGACTCTACATTTAAAACCTTCCCAAATGGTCTTGTTAAGACCGTTGCAGCGGAAGATACTGTTGGATAAATGGGAGGAAGTGAGCCGGCGGCATGACTGGACCACAAGTGAGTTCATACTTGTCACATTTTATTGTCATTCTGCGCCGACATAGAGATTACAGTGTACATTACACTTGAGAAGTGATCTTACATAACCATCCTCTGCTCTTTCCATCTAATGAGAGATGGCGGCAATTGGAGTTACTGCTATGCTCTAACAGGGCAGTGAGTGAGCAAGATGTACTGTATTTGTAACTGAATTATAGTAAACACAAACACACACACACACAGACACACAGGCACACACACCCAATTACAAACTGCCCTGATTTCAACAAAAAAAATACAACCTCTTTTCCAGATGACCTAATGAAGACTGTTTATTTTCATATATATGTGGTTCAGGGGATAATTCTTCATTAGCTTGCCCTCTCCCATGTGTTGACTTACATTTCATGAGAGTACACTGCTGACAAAGAGATAAAAGCTCCTAAACCAAAATAAAATTTTCGTAGTACGGTACATGCACTGGTATTACAATCAATTTAGCCTAAAGCCACTTTGTCTTGAGCTGTTATCCAGATCAATTACACCAGCAGACCTCATCAGCATCCCGCAACCAATCAGTCACAGTCGTCTCAGCCTGCATCCTACTACGCAGCTCCATTTCAGATACCATGCAGCAGGGATTTCATTTTATTGCCCATTAGCAACAGTTGGGAGGCCGGACCTAAGCCTCAGCTGAGCAAGGGGCTCTCTGACTCATATGAGCAGAGCTCGCTCGAGCAACACATTAGAGTGGGGCGTAATGCAAGAGCCATACAGGATGGTGGCTCCATTGCAGCCCATCGATTTGGCTAGCAGGGGCAAAACAAGTGGATTACATAATTCATGTGACTGTTCCATTTGTAGTCCTTCTCAAATGGGAGATGTCACAAAATATCTGAGACTGGTTTGCATACACTCACTTTTCCGAGAAATAAGCATTTGTTTTGTAATATACTATATATCAAAACAATTTACAATACATTTTCAAAAAAAGTGGATTTATGCTCTAAGAAATGTAATTATTATGGGACTTTATAACTAGTGTATGTCTTGCTTGAGCATGATAACCTGCACTTTGTGACTAGCTGGATGCTTCTCTGAGCAAGTTGTAACTTGTCTAAATATACAGACCAGTTTCTAAAAAGGGTGCATCAACGCACTTGCTAACTTCTGAGGTGATTATTTCACACAAATGGGAGATTTATGTTTTAAGTGACACACATTTCACATGGATGTGTTTACAATGCATGCATCTAGACAACCCCCCCTCCCCCAAGAAAAAAAACATATAGTCATTTTATTGGAATTGAGCACTTGGATCTGAAGAGTTTGATTTTCAGGTCCATGTGCGGCTGCTTGGTCATGACAGTGTTTGTTGAACATCTAATTAAATACCCTTTTTACGAATTTAACTTCCGCCAGACTGCAATTCCACTGAACCGAAAACGAATATTTTCAAGTGACAGTATTAAAAAATTTAGTAGAAAACAAGTCCAGTTTGAGTCGACGACAAAGTTTGCTCCCAGATCAGTTTCCTATACTGTATACCTTTTTGTGTCTTCCTTTCTCGAGTGAAACTTAATCCGAAATGAGCGGTAGAAAGTATCAGTGTTGCTCTGTATATGTTCAAGTGCGGTTTAGTTAGTGTGTGTTGAAATAAACGGCAATACACTGATGGCTTACATATCTGCTGATGAGGGTCCGGAGAGTGCTGAGATCCAGCCCCATCCTGTCCCTCTGTCCAGCCCGTCAAATTCTTTTTCTCTTCTTCTTCCCGTTTCGTTCTCCGCACGGACGGCGCTAGCTTGTTCTTAATTCTCCACCCGGGTCCATTACTTTTCTCTTTTCTCTTCGTCTCGGACTGGAAAAAAATGCTCAGTGGCGCTCACCTGGAAGGGGGAGAAAAGGTGGCAAAAAGTTGAACTGTATGGCTGGACGAAGCCAAACGACGCTGTAACATCCACCTCTCTGTTGCTTGCGGGCGTTTACTGTACTTTTCTAATCTCCTTTCCGCGCGCGTTCGACAAAGGAGCTTTACTCTCGTGGGCGTCACGCGCAGCCAGGTGTTGGCGCATGCGCTTTCGCGTGCTGTTGGTGCGGAATTCGGTCTCATCAAAGGACAAAAGTGAACAAATTAAAATAAAACGAAGTACTAAACGAGTGAACAAAAAAGTAGCCCAGCAGTAGTTTTCTTTCTTCACTCGGTGTGTTCAATTATGTTTTTGAACTGGTGAAATAACTTTTGCTCTCTGTGCCTCGCTCTTGTCGCCCCCCCCCCCTTCTCTACTGGCGAAGCCAGAGGGAGGGTGGCTGGGGGTTTTCGGGGTGGGAGAGGGGGGGTAGGTGCCATCTCTGTCAACTGCTTGGACCAGTCAGGTGCCACTCGAGGTAATTTACATGATAATTGACACGTCAGGGCGGCGCACGTCTTGAAAACTGTTTCTTTGGCGCCTATATATAAAACTGTTATTTGTCGATTAGCACCCTCTACTGGTTTAAAGTTTATACAACTGCTTCGCGAAAATTACTTGCACATGTCAACTACTGTAGCTGAAAAGGATGCTAAACTTGACATTAGCAGCGCTCGATTTGAAATGTTAACTAATAAATGGCAGAACACAATTGTGATTCAGTGTGAAGGAAATGGCACAACAGAAGATATTTAAAAGATACTGTATGTTGCAATTGTATTAGCTCAAATAACTGAACAATTTCAAAACTTGTTTTATGAAAACATAGGATTGGTCTCAGATTTTGACAAAAATATTGAGTACAATTCATAAACACAATATGGAAACATAAAATGCATTCATTTGTGAATTAAGGAATGCCAGTCTGAGTATAAAACAGATGTCTGACTGGTCAACTCATCCCCACCCCACCCCATCAGTTTTTATTGATTTATTTATGAAGTGTGGGTAACTGTGAGCACAATAACTGCGTGCAAATTTAATTCAATATAAAAATGGATGTTGACTGTTGATAATGATGTTCACAAGTTGTTTTTTGCGGACACCTTGAGACAGCCTTCGCCACTCCAAAGGAAAAATAGTGTAGCTCCGCCTCTGCATCTCTCTGTCTTTCAACTCCTTGCCTGCCCAATTTTGCAGTCATTTACCTTCGACAGTGACTGACTTCTTTTAATGCTGTCAGGGGTTCGGTGAGACAGTATTGTACGAAACACTATCTTGAACTACTAATTATAACGTAAATTATTTAAAGAAATAATTAACAATAATTTCAAATACGGAGAGGCTACATGGGTAAGAACATGATTTCGCTATGCAATGTTAATTTAATGTTTCGAGACGGAAATATTTTCCCACGTTCGTCCGTCTCGCGTTTCCTGGAGACGCTTTTCGGCGGGTTATGTTAACAGCGAAGCGTTAAAGTAACTGTCAAATAAATCAATATCCGGTTATGCATTTCAATATAAGGTTTTACCTTAACTCTGTAAACGTGACTGTTATGATTGAAATTGCTTGTGAATTTTCTGAATGTTATTATTGTATTCTCTAGTAGTGTTCTATATGTTTAATATTTAATTGAAAAATAACGGTATCTGTGGAAAGTACATCAGAACTCTTACTTTGAAGCTCTCGTCCAGGTGTGGTCGATTTGTTTCAGTTTTTTTTACGTCTTAACGCGAGCTTGATTTACTTTGGCAAAATGGCGTTGTTAGTAATGGGCGGTTGAATGCATTTCTGCGTTGTACACAGTGACATATATTCGCATTTTACAACACGCGAAACGCGAGACTCGGACGGAATGGCGACCCTAGATCAGAAATCACCCAACGTGCTTCTCCAGAGCCTCTGCTGTAGAATTACGGGGAAAAGCGAAGGTACATTGGCACAACTCGGAATCAGAACCTCATTCAAATGTATGACTATGTCGCTGCATAACCAAGATTTTCACTTATTCTGAATGTTTGTTTGTAATCTTTGTCAACATTCGGTACATTAATTTGATCGCTTCTCTGTCAGATGACACACTTTCTGACAACATTATAGTCATTTCCCAATGCATACGTTGGGTGTCCCGTTGTCCGAATGATGAAATACGTCAGAGTATTACGGTCACTCATTATTATTATTAGTAGTAGTTGTAGTAGTTGCATTAGTATTATTTATATGCTATATGTCTTAAGATGTCTTTTCGCTTTATAGCTTTTTTTAGTAGGGAAACCCTTAAATTAAATTTAGCCGATTCCATGCCACGACATGGCTTGCATGCAGGCAAGTGGAACATTTGCATTATTAGAGCAGATCGGCAACTATAAATGTCAATGACATGTAAACATAAACAGGCAAACTATTTCAACGTTATATTTTCAGGAGCGAACAATGTGACTTTACGGTAAAAGGTTTTTTTGTGACTAATTCGTCACTATTTTGCACTGTTTGAAAGTGCTCTATAAATACGGTTGAGTTGACTATTTATTTATCTGGTCAGCTGAAGTTGCCCAACAGTTCCAGTATGCAGTGCGAGTCATTGGCAGTAACTACGCTCCCACTATTGAACGGGATGAATTCCTGGTGACGGAGAAGATCAAGAAGGAATGTAAGTCGAGGTTTCCCCAAAACTATCTGTAAATAACAACACAGCAGTGTTACTCATTTTAGCTTCAATGTCTAGTCTCTAACGTTGTCAAGTGCTTTTTGAGAAGTACTAAAGCTTTTTATGTTGCACTCTACAGAAAATGCTGAAACACTATCAGAGTAAATTCCCAGCCGTCCCATCAAAGTTGCCTGCGTTGTACCATTAGTTGGAAAACAATCAATCAAAGCTCTCATGTAAAAATAGCACTCCATTTACAGTATGACATGTTTATTGAGCACAGATTGTCTGGCAGGCTTCGAGGTGATGTTGTGTTGCATGTCATCACTGGCACTTTCTAAAATTACGCAGAGTTTCAGCAGATTTGTAAATGAAGAACAAAGTGAAACAGCCAGTTTGCAGCCATGTTTATCGCTTCAGTTATTAACTTGTTTTCTTACTCTCTACAGTGCTGAAGCAGCGGCGAGAGGCAGACGCTGCTCTCTTCTCAGAGCTGCATAGAAAACTGCAGACACAGGCTAGTACTGTTTACTGGCACATTCACATATACTGTACAGTAGGGCTGCTACAAGCGATTATTTGGATCGTCGCTGATAGTGGTCAGTATTAATCGACTAATTAGAGCGGGGGTGCCCAACCTTTTTTGACCGAAGATATACTTTTCGATCACCCAACCTCCCGCGACCGACCTGTTACCTACCGCACACGTGCGCATACACTCGCACTTACATATACACTTACACACATGCCATGATGAGCATCAGCCATAACGGTCCTAAAGATGAACGAAACAGAAAATAAAGTAGACACAAGAGTTTGTGGGTTTGTTAAAAGAAAATCATTGCCAATCTTGGTCAAGACCTGACGCGGAGGCATGGGACGCACTTTTGCAGCATGTTAACTATCGTAGCTTACGTGTACCGTTTTCAAATGCTTCTCTTGGCCCTCTAGATTCCCATTCTTTGCCAGTACCCTCTGTGAATTGTACATGAAATAAACTCTGAATCGAATAATAACAACAATAAAAGAGAGAGCGCAACAGCTCTGATTGCAAGCTGCAATTGCAGACTGCTGACCACTAACAACTTGCGGTGATGCAGGTCACGGACCACCGTAGGTTAAAGGTGACTTTTAATTTTATTTTATTTTGAAAATACCTTTTGGGAAAGGGAGACTGATAGCATGCTCAGGGTGCAGTGTGCACTAACACATAACTATATCATATTAATAACACGCACACAGACACACAAATGTTTTGGGTTGTTGTTTTTTGTTTGTTTGTTTGTTTGTTTTTCCCCTCTACATCCCTCGCGATCGACTTGGGACCAGCCTGTGAGCTACCGGTCGATCGCGATCGACATCTTGGGCACCCCTGGATTAGAGCACAGGCGTCAAACTCAGGTCCTGGAGGGCAGTGTTCAGACTTGTAGGGATGCCTACAAGTCTGAACACGGCATTCTGATGAATATTGCGTATGTAGAAAATGAGTTCAGCAGAAAAATCCACTTGTTTTCGTCCATAATATGGCACAAAATATGATTGCCAAGGTCCCAGGTTAAACGGGGACAATGCTGGGCGATTTGAAAAAAGTCTTCAATCACAGTACAGGCCATTTTATATCACCACATAACATGATGTATTTTCAGTTATTCCGTGAAACTTGCTATCGCTAGCTGTGGCGACGGTATCCCGCCTCAACCTACCGACTACCCAGCTGCAAGTGACATAAGCAGCCCAGTGAAGCTTGTTGAGATGGTCTCATGATTCTCAGTTTTGCTATTCTTTGTGTTTTGGCGAGGCTCAAAGCAAAAACTGCAATGGTCGTATCATTTGAATGCATACCCAGCATGGGTACAGGGCATTTTTTTTTTTTTTTTTTTTCTTGTAAATAGTTAATAATTACGGGGTGTTTTGTTGTTAGTTTAGTCCTTCCCAATGCAGTAGAAATTATTTGCATTCACCTTGTTATTTATTGATTTTCAGTGACTCTTCGATTTAATTTTGCATTGTAGGTTTATGTACAGTGACTGTGTACAAGAAAAATCCAGAAAAGGTTATTTGATTTTGTGTGGGTTTCTGGAAAACTATAAATTTTTACATTTAGGTACTCTTGCAGTCACACTTTTTTCTGTGACAAACTGACCCCGGCCCCCCATCAGAGAAGCGAAAAGTTATGTGACTCTCACAGGAAAAAGGTTGAGGACCACTGACTTAAGTAGTCAGTTTTGTTTTCTTGCTGCAGCAAGTTGGTTGTTGGTTACTCGCCATTTGACATTTGTCAGTCGCGACGATTGTCCAGTTTTGTCTAATTCAACCAATTAAAGTCTGGGATGACATTGTAACTGTTCGTTTGTTCATGCTTTTGAATATTTGTCTATTATGTTTGACAGGGTGTACTGAAGCATCGCTGGTCTGTTCTCTACTTGCTACTTAGCCTCTCTGAAGATCCCCGCAAGCCCTCCAGCAGGGTGCGACTACTTTTCTGGCTATTCTGCACTTGATGTTTCCACTCTTATAGTCACATAATAAAAATACTGTCTGTCCTTCCAGGTTGGAAACTATGGGGCTCTTTTTGCCCAGGCTCTCCCGAGAGATGCCCATTCCACTCCGTTCTACTGCGCCCGGCCCCAGAGTCTGGCCCTTGGCTACGGGGAGAGGAGCAGCGGCTTGTCAGCCAGCATGGCCACCAGTGGGATCTCAAGTCTAGGAGTGTACGCACTCAACGGACCCACGCCAACACCGCAGTCACTTTTGGCCGGGTGAGACTTGTGCAGACAAATAACAGATTTCTTTTTTTTTTTTCATACACACATGGATGAAAAGCCCTTTGTCATCTCATACTCAGATCTCATTGTTTTTACACTGGTCAACTTGAGTACAGTGCCGTGTAAAGTACAGTCATACCTCGGTTTTCGACCATAATCCGTTCCAGAAGGCTGTTCGAAAACCGATTTGTTCGAAAACCGAAACCACGCTCTTTTAAAAAAAAATCTTTATTGAACATGTCTGTTCACAATGGAACGCTACACGAGGAAGCGTCACTTCCTCGTGTAAGGAAGGCGAGAGGAGTCAAGTGACGCATTCAAGTGCGCTCAGTTTGTTCGAGATCCGAAATTCGGTCGTCATGCGAGGCATAAAAAACTCGAAATTTTTGGTCGAAAACCGATTTGGTCGAGAACAGAGACATTCGAAAACCGAGGTTTGACTGTAATTTGCCCCCCACTCAAATTCTTATTGCACATTTTTTCCTCTTTAATGTTTGAGGAACATGAAACAAATGCAATGATTCGACCGGGGCTCGGCAACCTGCGGCTCTTTAGTGCCGCCCTAGTGGCTCCCTGGAGCTTTTTCAAAAATGTTTGAAAATGGAAAAAGTTGGGGAAGGGAAATATATTTTTTGTTTTAATATGGTTTCTGTAGGAGGACAAATATGACACAGACCTTCTTAACGTTTTCTAATGCTGTAAAAATGTGTAGAATATTACATTTCAACATTTCTGTCAATGAAGATTTGCATCATAGCCTGCGACACACGTTTCTATTATCAGGACTGGATGCCAGGCAGGTGGCTCTTGTAAAAAAATAAATAAATAAAAACAGCCTTTCATGTCCAATTCACCGAGGGCACTGGCAAAGAAGGGAAATCTGGAGGACCAGAGAAGCATTTTTAAACGGTACACGTGAGCTACGATAGTTAACACGCTGCAAAAGTGCGTCCCATGCCTCGTTCATTTTAGCGGCCGTTATGGCTTTTGCTCATAATGGCATGCGTGTGTAAGTGCATGCGCATGCAAGCGTGCAGTAACGGGTCGATCTCGGGAGGCTGGTTGATCGAAAAATAGATCTTCGTTCAAAAAAAGTTGGGCACGCCTGCTCCACAGGATGCACTGTAGGGAAAAAAAAACATTTAATCATGAAGGCTCATTGTGTATTTGTAGCCAACTTAGTCATTTTGATAGTAGGCTAATAGAGCTAATATATATACATCCAGCATGGGTTGCCTTCATTTTAAGGCTTATAATTTTTTGCCGCTCCAGACATATTTGTTTTTTGTTTTTTTGGTCCAATATGGCTCTTTCAACATTTTGGGTTGTCGACCCCTGGGTTAGACAGAGACAAATGAGATGCTCTGGTAGACTACAGAGTTGCTTGTGAAGACCATCCAGTAAAAAAACACTATTTTATACTGCATGTCGCACTTTTGTGGGATCAGAAGACCATTTCATGGTATTCATCCAAAGTAACAATGCAACAGTTGCTGGTTGCTTTTATCAAGCATTGCCTGTGCTTACCAAGTCTGCAATTGAAACCAAATTAATGGCAGCTCTAATATCTCGGCGTTTCAGTCATCCTCCCCAGTCTGCGGCGGGAGTGGCTCCCCCTATGGGGTCTCGACTGGCCTGGGCTCTTCCTGCAAGCTCTTCCCCCTCCTTAGCTCTGGGCCCCGCCACCATTCGGCCACCCCTTGGACCGTCGCATCCCAACACCAGAGCAGTCCGCCCTCGGCAGGATGGTGATGCCGCTGGTGGGTTCACATATGGGACAATTTGGATTAATTTCAGTGGACTCTTTGAGATTGTTTTGTGCAGACAGTTTGATGAAAAGGAACCCGGTAGCCTTGGATGAGGTCTGACTCTGACGTCTCAAGATGGCACAGTGAACCGCACGCAAATGTAAATCCTCTGTGCTTATTGTTTTTTATTTGGTCATCCTTTGTCTGCTGTAGGCGAGGTGAGCGAGGCGGCACTGGTGCGGGACATCCTCTATGTATTCCAGGGGATCGATGGCAAGTTCATCAAGATGAGCACCCAAGATAATTGTTACAGAATAGACAGCAAGGTACCGTAAGTAAGATGAGCACAACACCACAAATCCAAGTGTAGTGCGTCACTGAGGCTGTCCCCACAAAAGTTTTCAACGATTTAAATTCTTTTGAGCAGATTTTGGGGTGTTGACAACCTGCAACCCTTAAAAGCCACACCATCCAGTACACGATTTGAGATGCAGACAATCTGGGTTGATCGTAAAGCAGCAACAGATCAATAGGGAGCTCTTTGGCAAAGAGCCACATTGACCTTGGCCCGTCAGTCTCTCCTCTGTGCTCATGGTGTTCATGTACAAACCCAATTCCAATCAATTTGGGATGTCGTGTTAAACATACATAAAAACAAAATGCAATGATTTGGAAATTATGTTCAACCTAGAATTAATTGAATGCACTACAAAGACAAGATATGTCATGTTCAAACTGGTAAATTGTATTGTTTTTAGCAAGTAATCATTCACGTCAAATTTTATTGCTGAAATGAGGTCCAAAAAAAGCTTGGACAGGTGGAAAAAAAAGTTGAGGAATGCTCAACCTGTTTGGACCATCTCACAAGTGAACAAAGGCTCACAGGTAGGTGCCATGATAAGGTATAAAAGGAGCTTCCCTGAATTGCTCACTCATTCACAAGCAAAGATGGGCGAGGTTCAGCTCTTTGTGAGCATCGGCGTGAGAAAATAGTAAAACAGTTGAAGGACAATGTTCCTCGACGTGCAATTATAAGGAATTTAGAGATTTCAACATCAGTGTCCATAATAACATCAAAAGGTGTGGAAAATCTGGAGAAATCACGCCATGGAAGCGACAAGGCCAAAAATCAACATTGAATGCCCGTGAACTTCAATCCCTCAGGCAGCACTGCATCAAAAACTAACATCAACGTGGAAAGAATATCACCACATGGGCTGATGAAGACTTCAGAAAACCAAGATCGCTAAATGCAGTTTGGCGCAACATCCGTAAGTGCAACTTAAAACTCTCCGATGCAAACAAAAGCCATTTATCAACAACATGCAGAGGAGCTACCATCTTCTCTGTGCCCGAGCTCATCTACCATGGACTGATGCACAGTGGAAAAATGTTGTGTGGTCCGACGAGTCCACATTTGAAATGTTCTACGTGTTATCCTCCAGGCAAAATGAAAAAGAACCATCTGCGCTCTTATAGACGCAAGGTTCAAAAGCCAGCATCTGAGATGGTGTGTGGCTGTGTTAGTGCCAATGGCATGGGTAACTTACACTACTGTGAAAGTACCAAAATGCTGACTTTGTTGTAAAAGAGTGCAGGTACTTGACTGGCCTGCCTGCAGTCCAGTCATGTCTCCCATCGAAAATGTATGGCGCATTATGAAGCGTAGAAAATACGACAACGGAGATCCTGGACTGTTGAACAGCTGAGGCTGGAAATGAAACAAGAATGGGAAAGAATTGCAACTCCAAAGTTTCAACAATTGGTGTCCTCACTTCCCAAACATTTATTGAATGTTGTTGAAAGAAGAGGTGATGTGGAACAGTGGAAAACATGACCTCGTTCCAGCTGTTTTTGGAACGTGTTGCAGCCGTAAAAAAAATGAATGATTATTTACCAAAAACATTCAAGTTTATCCATTTGAACATTCAGTATCTTGTTTTTTTTCACGTGTACAATAAAATATAGGTTGAAAATGATTTGCAAAGAGTTGTACTGTATTCTGTTTTAATGTTGAACACAACGTGCCACCTTCATTAAAATTGGGTTTGTCAAAGTATAAGTAAGATGTGAGCTAGCCATTTTGCGTCATTGTTTTCTGTGTCTCGTGTCATGCCCTTGCACCTCACCAGGTGATGGTGAGCAAATCCCTGAGGGACACCAGCAGTAGACTTTCTGAGCTTGGCTGGCTCCACAATAAAGTCTGCAAGTACACAGACGCCAGGAGCCTCGACCGGGCTTTTGGACTTGTTGGCCAGGTGTGTTTTTGTACTGGTCATCCTTCACTTGTAGTTGACCTCCACACAAACCAAAGCAATTTGTCCAACGTCTTTCCTCCTCCTACGTTCCAGAGCTTCTGTGCATCGCTCCACCAGGAGCTGAAGGAATACTACAGACTCCTGTCTGTCCTCCACTCTCAGGTGTGAAAGCTGATTGGGACGCATATTTAGTGAACACTATTAGCTGACACGCTGCTGTTTGCTGACCTGCATGTACATTTTAGATGCAGGTAGAGGATGACCAGGGAGTCAACGTGTGTACAGAGAACAATCTGACCCTCAGAAGACTCCTGGTCTGGATGTATGACCCCAAAGTCCGGCTCAAAACACTTGCCGCCCTCGTCGACTTCTGTCAAGGTAGCATTGGCGTGTGGAGTGTGCTGTGACTCAGTCCGATTTGGGTCTTTTTTAGTATGTCAGTTGGCATTGTGTTGGTGTCAGGCCGGAAAGGTGGGGAGCTGGCTTCAGCTGTGCACGCCTATGGGAAAACGGGAGACCCACAGATGAGGGCGCTGGTGCAACACATCCTCAGCCTGGTGTCGCACCCCATCCTCAACTTCTTGTATCGGTGGATCTATGATGGAGAGCTTGAAGACACTTACCATGAGGTGCATGCAGACACAACTGGAAAAGCAGACTGAGTTGTGCATGAACTAACTGCGCTTTTGTCTGTATCCTTGTTTGTAGTTCTTTGTGGCGTCCGATCCAAATGTGAAAACCGATCGCTTGTGGCACGACAAGTACTCTCTCAGGAAGTCAATGATCCCCTCGTTCATCACCATGGACCAGGCTCGTAAGGTATACACACCCGTTGGTTTCAAATCCCCGTGCTGAGTTTTCATCCCCAGGCAGTTATGTTGTCATCAGCCGCTTTGTCATTGACACCCCTTGCAGGTTCTGCTAATTGGTAAATCCATCAACTTCCTGCACCAGGTTTGTCATGACAGAACGCCACCAGGCAAAATCACACCAGCGTCCAAATCTACAGATACACCCAAAGATGGTAGGAGTTGTTTGGGGATCTTGATATTTCTGTTTCGATACATTCCGGTGGGTGTAAACGATATGCTCTTACGGCTCAATGTCCTTGCCTTCTCTACCAATGAGGCACACTCGGGTCATGACGCCATCCCAGCGATTTGCAGCTTTTACTGTCTGTGTTGAAGGGTGTAACGTGTGCCTCATTAGTATTGCAGAACTTTGCCAAGACAAAACTGCAAACAAAAGAAGGGGTAAAACACACAGCAGACCTTTATCTGCTGCTGACGGGTTCTTCTGGTGCCTGTGGCCATCTCACCGCAACCACATTAGTGGAGACGATCATGTTCACTTTGGGTTTTTGAAGGAAAAGGTACCACTGTACTGATTATTATGGCTGTATTCATTCCGACGGGTGTTTCAATTTTATTTGAGAAATATAATTTTTGTATTGGAAAATATGACCAGGTGCATCTTATAACATTGACTACTCAAATAAATAACGCCAAATGAGTTTTAGACAGGTGCTATACTGAGATGCAAAGTTGGAACGCTGACAATTAGTAAGACGGCAACCTGAGCACAGGAAGTGCGGAGATAGAGCAAAATTGTGCTCTGTGCCAAGCACCATTTCAAATGAGATTTACTAACACATCTGTTGATACGTTAACATAAAACAAGAGGGGAAATTACATTTAGACAGAGCAAAAGCATGTGAACCACAGCTTGAAAGAACCCAGGGGGTTGCCACATTTGCTCTTGTGTACCCTTGCGAGAAGGCGGGGGACTCATGATCACTCTTTGAGGGGCTCTCTCTCCATTTTATTGGAATCACATGACCATGGTTCCACAAAATGTTTTTAACGCTAAATATTTCAGTTGGTGCAATTGCAACGTATCAATTGAGTCCTCACTTTTGAGAAGACATTCAACACTGTGGACTGTCTCGGTAGGAGTGAAAAATTGTGCATTGCAGCACAAGCACGCCCGTAACTATGAATGCACAATCCAGTGTGTTATGAGACAACCCAGTGGTGAGACTACTACCATATTGGCCCAAATATAAGACGGCCCTGATTATAAGACGACCCCCTCTTTTTCAAGACTCAAGTTTGAAAAAAGACTTTTTGAACACCAAATAATTTTTTATACAGCAAATAATTACAGTACATCTGAAACAAATGATGAAACAATATATTTGAGAGAAAAAGCAGGATATTTTGCCTCATTCAAATCTTAATATCTGAACATTTAAATATGTAAACTGAAGTGCGATCACATTCGTAAAGGAATAGCTTCTGATTTTTGAAATGTAAATTACATCATAACTTCTCCTTAGCTGCCGGTTAACCTGGCCAATCTTCGACCCACTTTTCTCCAGATTGTCGCTACGTTTCTCCATTTTCTGTTATCTCTTCTATTATTTTCTTCTTTTTTCTTTCTTACCGCTATTTTTTATTTTTCTTCTTCGTGCTGCCGCTATTTTTATTTTTATTCTTCATGACGGGTTCACTTTGGCCTGGGGAGTAAAGTTCAGCATTCGCTTCAATGATATCTGACGCCATCTAGCGTCGTGAATGGGTATAATGTCTAGACCCCGAATATAAGACGACCCCCACTTTTTCAGTCTTATTTCAATGCAAAAAACACCGTCTTATATTCGGGCCAATACGGGACTTCTTTGACAGCGTCAATCAACACTGAGCAATATTCTCGTATTTTGGAGCTCTATCTAATCAGTGATTGCGAGTGAATGTGTGCAACGGTTTGCGCATGTGTTTGAGGCACTTAAAACAACAACCCAGTCTTCTCTCTTGTAGCAGCAGAACTGCTGTCAGACCTGGAGGGGGCATTTCAGGAGAAGATTGACGCCGCCTACTTTGACACCAGTAAATATCTGCTGGATGTCCTCAACCGGAACTACCTGCTGCTGGAGCACCTGCAAGCCATGAGGAGATACCTGCTGTTGGGCCAGGGGGACTTTATCAGACACCTCATGGATTTGCTCAAGTAAGTAGTGCTTGCTTTTTTTTCTGCTTCATCTGAATAATAAAGGAGCCATTAAGTGGGATGAATTTGGACAGCTGCAGTTTTTCAAGTTCTTGCATCTCCCCCCCAGACCAGAGCTGGCGAGACCTGCCACCACTTTGTACCAGCACAACCTGACAGGTATCTTAGAGACTGCCGTCAGAGCGACCAACGCCCAGTATGACAACGTGGAGATCCTCAAGCGGCTGGATGTGCGATTGCTGGAGGTGTCTCCTGGCGATACTGGCTGGGATGTATTCAGTCTAGACTACCATGTTGATGGACCAATTGCTACGGTAAACACGTTCACACGGTTGTTAACAGTTAGTTGGTTGTGTGTCTGGCTTTTGTGTTCATAAAGCTGTGCACAACAGGTGTTTACTAGGGAATGTATGGGCCACTACCTGCGTGTTTTTAACTTCCTGTGGAGGGCCAAGAGAATGGAGTACATATTAACCGACATCTGGAAAGGACAGATGTGCAACGCCAAGCTGCTGAAAACTATGCCTGGTTTGTAAACACCACAAAAGCGTTTGAATGCTCGTATCATTTACGAGGTTGATCTATGGCACTCGCTTCCCTTCCAGAGCTGTCGGGCGTGCTGCATCAGTGCCACATCCTGGCGTCCGAGATGGTCCACTTCATCCATCAGATGCAGTACTACATCACCTTTGAGGTCAGGCCCTTAGTGAGGCTATTGCAGCCACGTCATTAAAAGGGCATTTTAAATCAAGATGAGTCCATCAACTAGGGACCCCTGTAGACTGTACTGAGCTGTGACCATTATTAATAGGGCGGAGGCTTTCCATTGCAATCTTGTCTTTGTAGGTGCTTGAGTGTTCCTGGGATGAATTATGGAATAAAGTACAGCAAGCACAGGACCTCGATCACATTATTGCTGCGCATGAAGTCTTCCTCGACACCATCATCTCTCGGTGCTTGCTGGACAATAACAGCAGGGTAATATATATAATACCGCAGTACTGTATATGGAATGTGTGACGTTGCTAAAATTAGTCACGCTTGATTTCCACCCATCTCTTGAAGTCTCTTCTGAACCAACTGAGGGCCATCTTTGACCAAATTATCGAGTTCCAGAATGCTCAGGACTCCCTGTACCGCTCTGCACTGGAGGAACTAGCCCTCCAGTTGCAGTTCAAGGAGAAGAAGCAGCAGAACGAGGAGGAGGTGAGACGGCCAAGAGAGAGAAACCACCGAAAAGCTGCACCGCGCGCTGACCAGGAACCTTGGTGTGTTTTTCAGGGTCTGTGGAGGGTGACGGCCGAACAGGAAGCGGAGGAGAAGAAGAGGATTCGAGAGTTTCAGGAAACTATACCAAAGATGTGCTCCCAACTCCGGATCCTCACACACTTTTACCAGGTTGCAGGCTTTCCCACATATTGCTCCCAACTGCTTGTCCGTTCCCTTCGTCATTTTCTCTGTGCCTTCTGCTCTTCTCAGAGTATTGTCCAGCAGTTCCTGGTGCTGCTGACCACCAGCTCAGATGAGAGTCTTCGCTTCCTCAGCTTCAGACTTGACTTCAATGAACACTACAGGTACGGCTGAGCCCAGAACTGGACGCAGCACTTCCTCAGACTGAGGAATCAACAACACACACCTACCATTTTTGTACTCAGGGCCAGAGAACCAAGGCTGCGAGCATCAATCGGAGCCACACGGGGGCGACGGATGTCCAACGTCTGACCTCCAGTTACTGGAACATTTTGTATGACATGGCCCACCAGACAACCAGCACGTCATTCCAAGATAATGTCATGCCTTGGTGGAGCTCTCTTGCGCTGCACTCAACCATTTGACTTTAAGTGGAAGCCAACTGATGACAACTGAGTGCAAGTCAGCTCCCGGAATCTCAAACAGCCTTACTGATGAGAAAATTTCTTATGCCCCAACACACGTGTCCTGTGTATATATATATGCATGTACTGTATGTTACATGTATGCCTTATTGTTTCTCAATTTAGTTATCGGAGCGGTTTTGAAGACAAATGTATCAAATCATTTTTGTTACAGTTGTGCATTTCGAAAAACCGGGTTGTCGCTGTGGTGACAAGTAGCAGCTTGTTGGTCAGACCTTACAGTGTTTGGCAACACTTCAATACATACTGGAGCTACAGGAGTCACAGACATTGTGGGGGGTCATCACGACAGACTCCAAACGCCAATGCAATCAGATGTGCTCAGATTGAACGTGAAGCGATGACCTTCTAGTTCCATTTTGTATGTGCAAACGTGGAGGGAAAATATTGACGAACTCATGTTTGTATGGAATTTTTAAAATTTACGTTTATTCCACAATGAATGAAAAGACTACTTTGAGTGTGAGTGTCCTTTGTGGCAATATTACCGGTAAGTTAAAGGTCAGCTAATAATTAACTTTACCTCAGATCAGAAAATTCTCATGATTTGCCATCAAGTTCTGCTTGATTGGTTATCTTAGTTTTTATTTTAATGCCTAAACTCTGGTATTTGTCATCTTAAAACTGATTGGTGCCGCGTGTGAAAATAAGTGATGTGGCGCTGAAGTTGGCTGTGCTTTGACTCTGTCCTTTACATTGCACATCCTATGTGAACTGAAAACAGAATAGAACTGAAGCAACGCACTGTGCGTTCAATAAAATCATGTTTTTTAAGGATTCTTTGGGCTCTATTCATCGTTCCTGGCACCTCACTTGGGACAAAATTAAACATCAGCTTAGGCCGAATCATTAATGATGATATTTTTGTTCATCAGAACAACTGATATAAAATCGATAACATGGATGAAATCTCATGCTTTCCATGATGTGCCCATTAATGTACGCCACGGTGTTCTTTGAGCAACAGTTGCACATCTTACCGAACGTCAATGCTGCACTCAAAAACGCCACCAGAGGGAGTTGTGGTTTTTCCTAACCGCCTCACACACATGCTCGGCAATAAAAATGAAAACCTGTTGGCCGACTTCTGGCATTCCGAAGTGGACTTGGGAGGACACGCACCCTGTGTGGCAATAACTTATGAAGTGAAAAGAATCCTAGCAACATATATTTCGGCTAGTTTCGTGGTTAGGTGCTTAAATTGGTATTTTTTTTTTAAGCTTGGACCAACATTTTAAGCTACACCTGAAAATAACGGTGCCGTCAAGTCGACAGCTGACATTTAATGGCATTTCCTGTAGCTGACGTTTTTCTGAGAATCTTATCAAACAGGCGTATTGCTCTTTTTGGATGAGCTGACTCGGGCACAGCAGTCTCATACAGTTTCATACTTTGGAGACGAAAAAATAAAAATCATTCTACTCATATATGTTCAAAATGCCACATTTTTGTGAGATGTGTTTAGGTTTAATATAAAAAGAATTAACACGACGTCAAGATAAGTCTTTTCAAAACATTTCCAACATCAATTTGACCAATAACCTGTACACGTATTCAGAAGTAGTTATCCATCCATGCATACTTTTCTGATCCTCTTTATCCTCACAAGGGTTGCTGCGGAGCGTGCTGGAGCTGATCCCAGCTGTCTTCGGACACCCTCAAGTGGTTGTCAGCCATTCGCGGCAAAAGTATCATTTAACATTAAATTGCCGGTGCCACCATTATTAGCAACCCTGATATCAATACTTTGGACTATACGCCCTTATGTTGACAAAACGGCACCTAGTATTTTACACAAGAAGGGATAATACAAAAAGAGGTAACTTCAACCATTCCTCTTTATCTATTTTTTTTTCCACCAATCTCTCTGAATTATCCAGTGACCGAGTTCCTCTCCTCTGCAGTCTTCTCTTAAGCCAACTCCACAGCTTTTTAATGAGGTTGAGGTCTGGGGACTAAGATTGCCATGGGAGGAACTTGATTTTTGATATCCCCTCGCGGAAATTACACCTGCCATCCCTGGGTATGACACAGAGGACATTTGTGTTGCGCTCTTTCTTTCTGGCACTCTCAATTGAAATAAAGACCTCCATTTAGACAAGTGCGGATGCGAGAGGTTTGGCTTCAAAGAGGATCTCAGGAACAGATCGATGCGCACTATTAATTGGACATTTGTGGGTTTTTCACTGAGGGTAATTCGGTATGTAGACTGAACAGGAGTCAAAAAGCAGAAGTGATAACTGCCTCAGTGTGACATTATGACAATATGGCACAGAAAAACCTGGCAATGGTTTCAACAAAGAAGAGGTTCAGTGAACAGAGGACATTGTTGTGTTCTTTCTCATTTTGTTTTCTTTTTTTTCTTTTTTTTTTTAATCCGCACTGTTGCTGTTTATTACACTAAAAAGAAGACGTAGTCCAAATGTATGAGTTTCTACAGGTACTCTCCCTGGCACATAGCAAAAACATGCATTTTAGCTCCAGTGACGACTTTTGTTATACGTAGGTGACAATGTGAGTGGCTGTCTGTCTATTCTACGTCTTGCCTGACAACCGTTCCAGGGACTACCCCACCTCTCACCCAAAGTGGAGGGGCACTGAATTACACAAGTGATAGGTAGAAAATGGATGGAACATGGCAGACACTTGCTGTTAGATACAGCTGGTCGAGGTAGATGGCCACCTGTTTTTCAGTTCCGTTTGTGATTTCTTCCTAAACTGGGGTGCACACTTAGCTAATACCCGAACATACAGGTATGTGTGCAATATTGGAGACCTGCCACATGACGAGGAAAATGTCTCCATGAGCGAGTACTCAAGATTGCCAACATTCACCCACAATCGCGAGTCAACTTCCACAGACCAGTTGTTATAGTACAAACCACAAGAAATTTCAAAGAAGAAAGAATAGAAGAAGTAGTTATCATCGTAGTAGTCTAGCTGCATTGAGGCTTCCACTTTAATGTCCCTTTTCCCTAATAAATAATAGATGAAAGTGCAATGTGAGGGGTTAAACATCCCTCCATCCATTTTCTGCGCCGTTCTTCCTGTTCGGCTCGCAGCTCACACACACACACACACACACACACACACACACACACACACACACACACACACACACACACACACACACACACACACATTCACTCCTCCACAAGAGGGCTGAAGCTGGGATTCAACCCCCCAACCTCAGAACGGTGAGGTGGATGTGCTAACCACCCCTTTCCCACATCGCTGGGGATAAATATGGTGGTTCCAGTTTCCTTCAGCCTCTTGCGTGTGACACACACGCCAAATCAAATGTTTGGGCCCACTGCCAGTTTCCAAGGTCACCAAGCCCAAAAAAAACGTGGGGTTTTTCTTTGAGTACTGGGTATTGATCTTTTTGTCTGGCTGCTTTCCTTCAGTCCATTTCCTCCTTCCTTGCCTGAAAAATGGGCACATAGAAACAAAGCAACTAGTTTGTGGGGCGCTGGGAGGGGTGGGGGTGTGGGTGTACTTGGAATTAAGGTCTCTCCCGTTCCTTCCTAGCACAGTGGCTTCCAAGACACTTCAAACAGAGTGGGAGGAAACGGCTCGATATTGCATTTTTATCAACGAAGCAACAGGCTGCGCCGTTCTCCTGATATCGTCTTTTTGTGCAGGGCTGAAAAGAAATACAATATCAGATGGATCTCCATATTGACTTCTTTACAATTCATTAATATCTGGTAGATTTCCTGCTTTCACAACAGCAATAGGCTGGAACACATCAGATCATAAAGGCGGGGTATCCATCCACACAAAGGAATACACTTAATAAACAACAATAATTGGTTCGGAAACAAAAATGTCAAGGTCAGTATTTTCTAACAGCCTTGAATGCAATATATATATATATATATAAAATAAGCGCTTTGTTACAGCTGCTGCTGTTGTGAAAGCGCTATATAAATCAAAAAATATATATATATATATATATATCTATATATATATATAGATATATATATATAGTATGCTGAGCGACTTCGTGTGAGCAGTGGCCAATAGCAGCACCGGAATCAAATCAATGTGCATGGTGTTCGCACATGTGGGAATGAAGAAACTGAAGGGCATCGGCAATCATGTCATCCTTTATGCACAAACAAGGGCTCTACGTTGAAATACTTTTCAGAAGGCCATTCCCACCTAGTTTCTATCACTGAAAATGATTTTGATCATTTATTCTTCTTTTGTGTCATTTCTTGTGAGGGTGAATTTGATGTTTTAATTAGCTGTGAGCGGGCGGCCCGGTAGTCCAGTGGTTAGCACGTCGACTTCACAGTGCAGAGGTACCGGGTTCAATTCCAGCTCTGGCCTCCCTATGTGGAGTTTGCATGTTCTCCCCGGGCCTGCGTGGGTTTTCTCCGGGTGCTCCGGTTTCCTCCCACATTCCAAAAACATGCATGGCAGGCTGATTGAACACTCAAAATTGTCCCTAGGTGTGGATGTGTGCGTGGATGGTTGTTCGTCTCTGTGTGCCCTGCGATTGGCTGGCAACCGATTCAGGGTGTCCCCCGCCTACTGCCCGAAGACAGCTGGGATAGGCTCCAGCACCCCGCGACCCTAGTGAGGATCAAGCGGTTCGGAAAATGAATGAATGAATGAATTAGCTGTAAGCTGTCATCAAGCGTTTTATGTATAAGAAAGAAAATAGCTTGCTCTGTCATGACAATCAGTTGGCATTTCTGTTTCTTGCAGTGTGAGATGCACTTTTATGCCAGTGCTAATTCTTTTCTCATCAGCTTTGCAATATAAAGGGCACTTTCCCCATGTGTAAGTTCATGTGTAAAACTGCATTTTACTTAGCAGTGATTTTTACAATTGCAATTCCAGAGATGACAATTTTCAGCTTGCTGGAGACTGATTGTTGCAGAAGTTATTTTCCTCAGTCTATGCGCACATCCATCCTTAGTGAGAGACTTGGCTGAGGCTTTTTCGGTTGCCATGGTACCAAACAAGCATCTCTGGTGCCGGGCAGAAGCAGGCTCTGATTGGTTCATCAGCATTCAGACTGTGTGTTTGCTGGAAGGTACATGACTGAACCTGTGTGTGTGTGTGTGCGAGTGTGTGTGTGTGTGTGTGTGCGTGTGTGTGTGTGTGTGTGTGTGTGTGTGTGTGTGTGTGCGTGCACATAAACTAAATGTCACTTACCACCTGAGAGATAAATGATTGCTGTCTCACCTCCCATCTTCACATTTGTTTTTCTTCATAAGCTTTCCATTCTGAAGGAGAAGAGAGGTTATAGATGGGGGGAAGGAGGTGAGTGACTGGAGGAGGAGGAGGAGCTGGTGAAGGAATATGGAAAAGTCAATGGACAGATAAAAGGGGGAAGAACATAGACCGGCACAGAAAGAGCGTGTTAAAGATACCAAAGAGGAGCTCTCTCTCTCTCTCTCTCTCTCTCTCTCTCTCTTGTATGTATAAAATTACATATCCTGATATGAATTGACTTCCAATTGGCTGTCGCCAACATCAAGCCGTATCAACAGAGTTCATAAAGTGAATGTATACCATGCTTTATAATAATACTTAACTACACAGTGCATTTTGAATTTATAAATGTAGCAGTGGATGACAATGCAAAGCATGGAGATTCTCTTGTCATGGAAATGCACGAGTACATTGTTTCAATGCTGTCGACTAATCTTTGTCTTCTAATATGGCGAGAGCAGCCAGGTCAACCATTTCTTCCTTGAAAATCGCAGCTTTTTTGCAGTTCAATCAAAAACAAGCCACAAAACATTGTTTTTCAATCAGAACACCATTGCAGTGATGTGATTTATATGTGTGAGGCCTTCAAACAATCCTGCTGCTGTTCAGAAACCTATTTTTTTTCTTCCACATTTAGATATTTGTGTATAGATGATGCAATTTGGTCTGTGGTGACAAACGTCTCCTCAACATTGGCCAGAGTGACACTTGATACACACAATTGGATATGGAAGTCTATATGGTTCCATGTGGCAAGGGACGTGACAGTTGTGACGCTGAAAGGCAGTGGTTCTTAACTTGGGTTCGATCGAACATTAGGGGTTCGGTGAATCAGTCTCAGGGGTTCGACGGAGCCTCTGCCATGGAGGTTAAGACATACCCGACTCAACATGTCATTTAGTTATGACACACCCGCATGGCCATCACTTGCTGCAGATGATCACATTTACATCGCTTGTCCAATCAGTGCTGCGGGAATTTTAGTTCGCTCAGTAGTCAACGTGAGACTTTGGTGATAGTATGTCCTGCGATTAACAAAAAAAAAAATGTTTTAACACATGCTATGTCGAGCAAAAAAAAAAAAAAAAAAAAAAGTGGTCGGACAAATGTGTACAAGCATCACGGAACGTGGGACTCAATGTCCTATCTGCATGATTTGTCATGCCAAATGGAGCAACTCTTGTCTCGCATCGGCAAAACTGAAGGAACACTTTTTTTATTTTTATTTTTCACTAAGGGTTCGGTGCAACTGCATATGAACTGGTTGGGTTCGGTACCTCTAACAAGGTTAAGAACCACTGGTGAAAGGGCATGCCTGTTTGTATGTGCATATGTGTGTGTGTGTGTGTGTGTGTGTGTGTGTGTGTGTGTGTGTGTGTGTGTGTGTGTGTGTGTGTGTGTGTGTGTTTCACATACATGGAAGTGTGCCTGTTTTCTTTGATGATAATAATGAACCAGACAGAGTCACCAAGCTCACAACGCCACCTGAAATTCAGAAATTGTGTGTTTGTGGTGGATGAAAGAACAACCTGTTTAAATAAAATAAACCACAAAAATTGTGATAGCAAAATGTCATTGTGGCCAGCATGTTTAGGGAATAGTTGTGAATGACTTAAAACTGTGACTTGTCCAGTGAGAAGCAGGTATGTCGCAACGACGTTCAATTCAAAGTCTAGATGAAGAGTCTTTGTAGATTTGGAAACAGTCTTGTGATGCTCCGTTTTTCCACAGATGGCAGGAGAAGGAAACTCACAGTGTTGATCTTGATGTAGCAAAACACCATATAGGCACAGGTGCAGAGAGACAGCAAGTGCAAAGGGATACATCTTGACGATGAGGTGATTACCGAGAGAACAACGAGGTAGGGGCGGCAGAGGCGGCAACGGATGATCAAGCCACTAAATATTGCTGCAGTGTTGCATGGGAGCATAGAGAACAATTTGCAGCTATGCTTTTCAAACGAAGAGAGATGAGGCCTTTGACTACATATTTTTTTGTTCTCTGCAAAAACAAATTAACCAGATGACATGATTGACCGGTGAGCCCAATTCATTTGCCCATGTGTGTTGAAACTCCAAGTGCATCATCATCAGCTTATCTGAATGCATGCAAATGTGTATTTATTTATTTTTTTACCTGCTGTGATTTGTTGGATGAGCACATAAGTGTATTGGCAGGAAATACAAAAATAACTTCAAGCAAATCATGCTTTCTTTCTATAAATCTTTTATTGAATATTGTTCTGATCTGTGTGTATACAATAAGTTGGACACAAACTGTACAATATTTGCATATTATGAATGTCAAAGAGAAACTTAACCTTACTTGAAAGACAATCAGCACTTGCCACATTTTGCTACCAACTCACTGTAACTGTACAGGATTAACACTGGTGCGCTGCTGGAAATCAGCTTGCTTTAATGACTGGTGCTGTTAATCTTTACCTGAACCTAAAACAAAAAGACATTCAAGACAACAAGTAAATACAAAACAAACAAACAAACAAACAAACAAAAAGACATCTGGACCGGTGCAAATCAGTAGCAGAAATGGACTACATCAGCTGCGTGTGCTCTGGGGTCACATACAGTACACTATGACTTTTTAAAATGGACAGATGAGATTAAAAAAAAAAGTTTGTGTATTCGAAATATTTCATTTGAATAATAAAATACCAAAAAATGACCACGTTTTCAACGGATTATTTCTCCAATCATTTTCTATACCGCTTGTCCTCATGAGGGTTGCCGGTGTGCTGGAGACGACACAAGCTGGCTTTGGACAAGAAGCGGGGTACACCGTTTTTAATTAATCAAACAAGCATGTTGTTTGGAATGTGGGAGGAAACCGGATTACCCGGAGAAAATCCAAGTGATACCCACAATAAATCAATTAACCAATTATTTAATGAGAGATGTCAATTCAAAAGTGCATAAATATGAATAAATATTACTTGAACTAGGGGGGAAATGAGCTAAATTAATGCAATACATTTTACAAGAATCCCGATGATGTAAATGCTTAGAAGGCTGGATTAAAAACTGGATTTTAGCCACCCATTGGCTGTATGCTGCTTTATATTCATTACGTATTTCTGAACAAACGCGTTAGCCCCAACCGCCCCATGTCACTGGGCCTTCGTTACAAAACGTACGAATGGAAAGAGTGCAAGCAGTGAGAGGGGGTGGCGAGAAGCACTCCGGCTAACCTCTTTACAGCCAACACAACAGTGGAGCAAAGGATCGTTGTATGCATGTAGTAAGGCGGTCTTCTGTTCAATGAACAGAGTGAACCTGAAGGAGACAGGCAACATCATGCACACAGTTCTACCCGTCACATGCCCTTATGTCACTAAAACTGTGCCGGCATTGCTGACCGGCTACGACTGCACGTCCACGCTATAACACATGTCCCTGGCGGCGACACATTTGAATGGAAATTCAAAAGATGCCAGCTTTGTCATGGTCTCTCCTGTTTTTGTATGTGTGTGTGTGTGTGTGTGTGCGCGCGCACTGAGCATGTAGTCAGTGCTCATAATCGTAGCTTTGATGCTAGGCAGGCTAACGATTCTCACCAAAATTGGGATGTGTGGTTAGCAACCCGGAAGACCCTGTTATATCTGCTTCTTTGGTCCGCGGACTGGGGAATTATTCTTGAATACGTGTGAGAGCTCTTCAAAAGCAGCAATCCCTCAGGTGCTAACACAATAAGATGAGGATTGATAATTCAGTGCTGAATTGCACCGGGAAGAATATTCCTTCCCAATGAAAAAAGCGAGTACTGCATGATGACCACGATGTATCCCGCCAGGCATACTTCAATTGAATGTGATACTTTATACAGTATGTACCATATGTGTCAGATAAGAAGGGTTTCAATGATAAGGTCAGATCAAATGAAGATGTGACCTAAACTCCATTAAAAATAAATTAATTAATTAAAAAGAAGCACTTTTTGGGCCTCCAGGTATGTTGAGAACTCCGGTACAGTATCATGTCAAGAAGAACACACACAATGTGTGTGATCTCTGTGGTGGAGGATGGACAGCCTTCAATCTACTATATCTCTCGAATTCCCTTGGTCGGATAACATTTCGATAGACAAGATTGTCAGGGCTTGTTTTCTGATCGTTTCCTAGCAACTGTTACAGCGCAACACGAGTGCTACAATACACGGAAAAGATCGACAGTTCATCTACAAGAGACAAGCACAACACTGGCCAACAAACTCATCAAGGGATGGCTCTCGCAGTAGAACATCACTTTGAGAATGTTGAGAGCACTCGACCCGAGAGGCATGGGAACATTTGGTCGACAGTGGAACCTCTCAGATGCAGGTCGAATTTCGAGATAATTGCGAAGGTAAGTCTTGCTACGAACGCCGCTCATGTATTTAATGTGCAAATAATGCAAAATACTTTTGATGATTTTTAGCATCGTAAACATTGCTGGGGTAACACGTTTCATAACATAAAATGCAAAGTAAAAAGCAGCACTTAGAATCGTGAAGAATTGAGAATCGTTGTGCTCTTTATATGATATGAATGGATGTGCCATCAATTTCGGTATGCAAGATAGTGATCACGCTGATTGGCTGTTACCTAGCAAAATGCAAAGCGGGAGACACGTACCTACAAATGAACAATGTCGCTTCGTCTCGCAGTCGGGAGAAGCCACCGACGGCCATCTTACATTGCCACTTGCTCAGCCCCACCTCACTTGAATACATTGATTTCTGTGTGGCCTTTTCACATTTTCTGTGTCTACGGCGAAAACGCCACCGTGCATGGCATACGGTTGTACCAATAAATCTCGGAGAAGCGCAGCATACATATTTAATCGGTAAAAATATGATTTAAAATGTTCTTCTGCAAGTGCTACTCAAAGAATGATCTGCATCATATTGCCCCAACCAACATTTATGAAGCGAAAACAAAGCCAAGCGGGACAAATTTGCTGCGAAACTTAAACCTAGCCTCAGTCAGTCATGATTCACGAGAGTGAGATAATATACACCGAATGGTCGATGCAAACAGTGAAGTTGGTTCTTTGAAAGGCTCTCATTAATCCATACCAGGATCCGAGTGCAAAACATGCACTGGGAAGTGTTTACAGGCAGTAAATTAAAAAAAAAAAAAAAAAAAAAAAAAAAAAAAAAAGAATAATATAAAATAACAGAAGTTGTAAGTACCAGAGGCAACGTACGATGACTGCCCTCTGGCTTCAGCCATGAGGGTTTTATTTATAGTCCATTCATTTCTAAATCCAAGGCGAAAGACCTGTGCGGTCACAATACGGCGACCCCAATCCGACAAACTAAATTATGCCCCAGTAAGTAAGAGTCTGACGTGCTCGTTTATTACTTCCATTTTTTTGTTCGATTCACCTGAAACTAGGAGTGGATGATGTGGGCTGAAAAAAAATACCTGTACTTTCTAAAAACTTGGCAATATTCTACAAAAATACTGTAAATCTGCACTTGCTTCACAGAACAATTATGACTAGGCAGCGTTTCTGAACAACAGCTCTTGTTTGTATTTTCAATTGCTTCGTACATCTGTAAAACATTGCACAGCAATATATGCAACAACATTTGACGAATACGAAAGTGAGATTAGGTCCGGGCCATTTGGGTGTTTTCATTGATTTCTGTGAATATTTATGTCACTTAAATGTCTCTTATTTCTCTATACTGACAGGTAGAATCATATTTTGAGCTGCACTAAGTACTGGACTACCACTGCCAACTACTACAGCAATTAGAGTGAAAAAAAAAAATTATATTTGCTGTATGGTGATTCGTGCCACATACGTCACCCTGAATATTTATTTATTTATTCAACACTGACGGAAAGAGGAATATAACGCCGTTGCTGCATACACATTTGAAGTAACACAAATTTTCTGAAAAAGTTCCTGCACATACTTCACATGACCGCTAATGTGGCTGTGATGCAAAGAATGAGCGTGTAGGAATTGAATGTTATGCGAATGTTAAACATCCTTGCTTGTGACGTCGCATTTCATTCATTCATTCATTTTCCGAACCGCTTTATCCTCACTAGGGTTGTGGGGGGTGCTGCAGCCTATCCCAGCCGTCTTCGGGCAGTAGGCGGGGGAGACCCTGAACCGGTTGCCAGCCAGCCAATCGCAGGGCACACAGAGACGAACAACCATGCGCACTCACACTCACACCTAGGGACAATTTAGTGTGTTCAATCAATGCATGTTTTTGGAACGTGGGAGGAAACCGGAGTACCCGGAGAAAACCCACACAGGCCCGGGCAGAACATGCAAACTCCACACAGGGAGGCCGGAGCTGGAATTGAACCCGGTACCTCTGCACTGTGAAGTCAACGTGCTAACCACTGGACTACCGGGCCGCCGCTTGTGACGTCGCATAATCCTTCAAATGGTTCATGGGTGAGCAGAAGTGTCAGCAAATTGACGATCATTTTTCGGCACATTTTCCAATGTTATTTATGAGTTCCAGTCGAGGGACATGGACTTATATCTTGCTTTTAATTTACTCACTGAGACGAGACACGCCTTCATCTTTGAAACAAAAGTTTGGTTCCCTTGGCGGAAACATGTCAGCTACCCGCTGATTGGCAGAATGAAGACCTGGCACTTCCTGTTCCTTTCCTGCCACTGCACACTGATTCACTGAGTGAGTGTACTGTATTGTGTAATGCAGTTCAGAGAATTACAACTCACTGAACTTTCAATCTATCTATCTATCTATTTATCTATCTATCTAGTGAGACCAATTATAAATTGTAAATTATAAATTACCGGTATACTTCATCTATTACTATCATTTGTTAACTCAATGATCGAGTATACTTTAATACATTCAAAAAAAATCCATTGTGTTATTGACAATAGGAATGTGTATTGGCAATATAAACTGAACTTTCCCATGAGTGGAATTTAATTTGAGTTTGTTTATAATTGTATTTATGGCATATAGTCTGGGTTTATTCATTTACCAGACCAAATATCAGTTCCACTATGTGTACCGTACTTAAAAAAAAATAGATCTTACTGATACAAATATTAATCAAAGGCAGTGATCTCCCACCATAGAATCGAAAGATTTAACATGATCGCCCACACTATATAGTTAAAGATCCCCCATTACAAGTCACCAACCGTGTTGCGAATTTTGCATTTTCGTTTTAAAATGTTTAAATCATGATGAAATCAATTAATCCCTGATTAAAAGTAACTTAAATTTAGAGTAACTTGTTATTCTACACTGACGGTAATATTGTCACAAAATATATTACTTTCAAATGAAAGTAACTATAATTTGAAATGTGTTACATTTTTAAAGTAAGATCAGTCTGATCTGAAACAATTTTTGAACTGCAACAGACCGTGATGAGGAAAACAATTTGCACATATGTTGGTACTGCTCTTGGAATGTGTGGTGAACTCATGGGATCGCCTGAGCATACCACGCATGCAACCGTATCGCCAGCTATCAAATCGCGAGTCTCCTCCCCCGATCTAGATGCCCGGCCGAGTACAAATATTGACGAGAGAGGCAATCTGGTGCCACGTGGGCTCCAGATTGATGAAAAATAAAAAGAAGAGTGGTGAAAAGCAATAAAAGAGCCAGGCAGAACTCTGTGCTTTTGTGCGATTGTAAATATTGAACCTCTCTTAATTGGTGGCATTCCAAGCAGAATGGTGAGGAAAAACATTGAACACTCCCCACAACACGTGATAACCACCTTGGATCATCTTTTATAGACGTCCGATAATCAGGAATAGCGGGATCAAAATCGGCCCGAATATCGCTATTAAGTCCATGATTTCGGGTGGACACTATCTTCACTTTTCGTGTTCTATTTCTTTTAAAAACTCATATTGAGGCCGTTGCTGCTTTTGTAATGAGTGCTTGTGTAATGAAAGCACAGTTATTCCCTTGATGCTCTCTTAATTGCGATCTTGTGTTGAGCAGCTACAGACATAGTTGCCTTTTTTTTTTCTTCTTTAAAACATGGTGTGCAAACGCAAATAGTACAACCGCGGCCAGAGGGTGTTTGACTTTAGAGGTTCCACTGTATAAACCAAACGGAATCAGATCAGAAAATTTACAACAACTTCTCATTGGGACGACAGCAGAAATACACTTGACACTTTGCAAGCTGACGCTTTTGTGATAAGAATTTCAAACTCGCAGTGATTTGGTAATGGGAGGTGGAGAGCAGAACAAAACGTCGCAGTACGAGAAATGAGGGAACGGCACACCGCATTGTCCGCTCAGGTATTTCTGCCACTGTGAAGTAAAGCCTTGGGTGTCGCGACTTTGGCCCGTGGTACCGACGACCTTTTGCCCAGGCCATGTAATTAGTTATACAGCGCTTGTTTCTGTCTTTGTGGCTATCTTCACAGAGTGCTTGTTCCAGTCTGGAGGGAAGAACCACTCCTGGAATCTGTGCCACAAATGCCGGGGTGGGCAAACTTTGGTGCTCAAGGGTCCCATTTTGATTTTTAATGGCTCGGACCGTTGCGGATGAGCTAAAAAACGGCCACCCCTTTTATTCACACGTTGCGCCGCCGTCTTGCTGTGACTGATCTTCCTTCCTCTTCACTCCACTGCATACATCCAGCTCTCTAAGTTCTTTTACGCCTGCTCCCTACGCTCACCACAGATCACGATGTCAAAGATCATAGTTTACACAGAGTCTGACCTCCTCAGTCAATCTGTCCATCACCAAAGCAAACAGGCGGACCAGAGGTGATCTTGATGAAGTTCTGCTTGCACTGTCACTCGAGCAGCACACCTCACCACTGTTTTACTCTTTTCATGTCCTGGATTTGTCTAACATACCTCTATATTTTTTCCCCTTTCTCCATTTCGTCATACAACACCACAGCGCCCCCTTGGCGCCGTATCATATGCGAGTCCTGGAATCCGCCACATATGGCTGCTTTGAACCACAATGACTGACCCTGAGACATTTTTATGGGTCCCCTTATGATAGACGTGCCCATATGAATTGATCATGCTGATCTGTGAGAACTGGTGTGCCCACCCCTGCTCTAACGCTCTACCGCCATCCTGAGCCACAACGACGAGCACATCTTTTTCACTGGCACAAACACGACAAGTAGTATCACAGTATTTTTACCTTCTATAAGGGATAGTTTATAAGCAACTACCAGTTTAGTTCACTGGCGTCTGAACAAAAGGCCCGGTTCTTGAGCAAGGCTTCAAGTCCTGAACAGATTGGAGCCATGTTGATGGTCACAGTGAGGAATCTATTTGGTTTGCTTTCATTGAGCGGACGGTTACCCGCGCAAGCTGGTTATGCGATATTCTGATTGAGGCTATATTTGCGGTCCAACCCTCGTTGACTATTTCAAGCCACCGTGTTCAAAAGCATTATCGCACCAATCAACCGGCATGTCGCACATCCGCTTCACATCGGTGACATAGTGTGGCTTTAACGTGATTTACCCTGTTCACTTTCACCCTCCTACCTTGAAATTCAAGTTAATGGAAAAGGAGCAGAATGTAATACACCGTCAGAAATGGAAGTCATTTCTGTTCCTCAAGGTACAATCGCTACGCGTGGTGCACAAGACTTTTTGGGATGCTTTATCCTGTTTGGGGTCCAAGCATCGAGGGTACAAGCCCTCTGTGTACGCTGAAAAAAAGAAGATCCTTTGGATTTACTTCGTTCAAACGTGTAGCGGTTGCACATGATGAAAATGTGGTCAACCTATGTCATGTTCCCGTGGGTTTGCTCAAAAACAAACAAATGTATGACCGCAGTTGAGCCCATTTTCATCAAGTGCAACCAAAAATCAAGAACTGTTTTTTTTTTTTTTCCAGGATAATAACTATTTCCCGATCCTCTGTGTGGAGCTTTGCACGTTGACCTTCAGCTACACTTTACGTGTCCTCTGCTATTCCACGTAAATAATAACTGGGCTTCATTTGTTTTGGACTCCAAACATGTGAAACCTCTTCGGTTCTTGCTACGTGCCGATGTGAGCAAGGCCTGGCTAGAATTCTTGAATGGCTACACAGGGAAGAGGTGGGTAGCATTCATTCGGTGCTTGGCAGGGAGGTAGCGAGTGAAATCTCGTCTGTCTCTGCACAACCAGCGGTGTTTTTGCATCCTTAAAACCAACTAGCAACAAAGAAATAAAGAAACATGCCTGACTGTCAAATAAGAACCGAACTGGTGGTGACATACAGAGCGTTGCGTGTCCGATCGGATGCAGCTTCAACGCTCCATCATATTTCTTTGTCGGGGTGGCTTGAAAATCCACCGTGTGGAGCTTGTGCGCGTGCGTGTGTGTGTTTTAAACAAGCGTACCTGGCAACCGAGCAAGATCGGAGAAGGATAAGCAGGCCTCTGACAGGAAAACACCAGCGGAGATGGCACATTTGTATCATGGTGTGTTTGTTTCATTTTCCGAACATCCTTTCTGCCAAGAGGAGCTCACACTCCTGCCACTTCATTTTCTTTCTGTTTGGCCCTCGGCCGCCGACAGGACCAGATCTATCTTATTGTGAGCAGCGGGGTGCCGGGTGCTCCCTCACTGCTGACCAGTCTCAGCTTGACTTTGAGTCTCTTTTGTCACCTTTGTTGCAGAATGGCGGACTTTTCCTGGCCTCTGGTTGCTTGCGGATGGAAAGGGGAAGCGGGGGTGGGGACGGTGGGCTATGTCTCCTCCTTGTCAGGTTTGCTGACGGGCTTACCGCCGTTCATGATCACTGGCTCGCTGGTTGTGCTTTTGGAAGGCGGGCCCCCGGCGATCTTAGGCGCCGCCTCCCCTACGTCATGCAGTGAAGGCTCTCGGTACATTGCAACTGGAGGGGTGGGTCGGAAAATGGGCGGAGGAGGGGTGAGGATGAGGAGAGGATGGATGACAGATGCGTGACATCAGGGCAAAAGTGAGAGTTAGAGCGACTGATGAAAGAAAAAGAAAAGCAAAAATGGCATTTCATTCAAATCTTTGACAGTACTTCTAAAATCGGTGAATCTGCTTCATTGGACATTAAAAAAAGCATGTCAAACCATCTGTTAAGATTCAGTAACATGGATACACACACATTATTATTATTATTATTATTATTATCATTATGATTATTGTTATGGTGATGACTGAAGACACATTTGTAGCAAAACATGAAGGTGAGTGGGAGTTACCTTCTATAGGTTTAGGCAAGAAATGTGCAGCTGGTTTGGTCTTCTTGACTCTGTTGCCCTTCATGGCCTGCCCTTCCTTGTTGAGGCCAAGGAACCAGGCCCGGCCAGACTCCTTCTGCCTGTACAGCATGGAGCTGTAGATCACATAGTAGTTCTCGAACACAGACTCCTTAAATTTGCACTCCGGGGTGAACATTTCCTGAAGACACAGGCATGAAAAGATTTTGAACAATCATATGATGGAAGCACTGTTGTTACTCTTTCCATAATCTCATGAATCCTTGCACAAGATGAGGAGAGAGAAGAAATGTCACATCGTTCCAAAGAGGAATGAAGGGGCGCTTGACAAAGAACGCCTCTCATGAACACGTTCCGCCGTTGCTTGTTTGACGAGCCGCAGTTTTTAATCCGCCAGTCAATAAAGTGTCCACTTTGATTCTTTTATCCCGAACACAAAGAAGTCATCGGGCTGCCGCGAGGAGAACAAAATATGTCAAATTTGGATTAGTGTTCAAACATTATTATTTAAGACAAAGTTTGACTTTCCTCTTTGTGTCCTTCTCTCTACCTCAAGTGACAAAGTTGCTCAGTCGGCCAAAAGCTTTGTTGCATGCCTTGCCTAGCTCCACCCGCATCACGGTAATGAAAGCTGGACTTGTCCTTTGCCTCCGAAAGAGCCGCTTTCCCCCGAAACCGATACTCCGTGTACTGAAATTCCTTAAACCGAAATGGCCAAGACATTTTATGAAGACACCTGGGGAAACTCTTTCATCAAACGCCTTTGATCAATGTGTAATTTTAACCTATTCATGTACCCTGTAACCTGATAAACTGTCCACTGTAGCAACCGCTGTCCCCGAAAGGGTTGATTGACTCCATCGTGCCACCATCCCACACGTCCACACAGTTTTCAGCGAGTCATTCCTTACTATCACCCTGCTCACAAACAACTACAAATGGCAACGAGTGTGGAGGGATAACATTCTGGTCCACTTTTCCATGAATGAACTGTCTGCGCAGATTAACATACGAGGGCACTCAAGTACCCTCACATGAGGCCCACATAATCCCCGTTGGCTATGTTTGTCTGGGCCTCCTCTTATTGGCTGTTGTGGGCCTCTTGTCAGAGCCACAGACACATTGTCATTCAGCTCAGGTCTGCCGGTCCGAGTCTCATAGCAACATGAGGAAGAGAGGCGACAATGTAGCCGTGGCAACCAACCAGCGCTTGAGAGGGAGGGCTCAATGTGTGTGCATGGAGTGGTTGGTGGGCTGCAAGCGTGAGACATCAAGAAATGGACACGACGACCACTCACTCATTTAACATATCATAATTCTGTCCCATAAAAGATTGTTCTTTCAAAGCACTGCCGTGGGAAGTCGTCACTAGGGCGGCAGTAAGCAGCTGTGAGTACATCATACTGTATGTACGCACACACGCGCGCATCACGCACACACACACTCACAAACTTGTGGCTCCAGGGGATGAATGGAGGGACGTTCAGGAGCATTTGCTCAGCTATGAAATGTGACAAAATAATTGGTTGGTGACAAAACGAGGCAGGTGATGAAGATCGAATGCTCTATTTATGACACTAGCATGCCGCCACCAATCACGCGTGGGTGACTGCTCGCATTCGAAAGCGTCGCAGGACCTTTGGGGCAGCGCTGGCTAGGTTGTAATACATATTTAGTCTCGACCTTGGGCCAAGATTCATTATTCATTTGTGGAAGAAGACGATCTTTTGTGATGCGCGCAGTGCCAGGCTCATGTTTGCGCTGGTCAGGGAGGCCATGCATCATTCAAAGCTGCTTTTAGAATAAAAGCTGTTTGACGCTCAAGCTGAAGCCAGGTGAGTCATTTTGGCGATGCTCGGCTGTGTGGTCCAGTCATCATTTTTAAGTAGCAGAAGGGCAAAAAGAATGAATGAAAGAGCACAGAGCAGAGTGAAAGTGGGACATGAAGGAAACGGGTGAATAAATCAAAGGCAACAACAGCCTGCTGCTCGGAAAAACAGCAGGAGATTCTCATTCTCTTCTTATCGCGCATTCGTTATCTTGCATTTTTTTTTCCCATCACGCTCTTATTTTCTCTCACAGTGCACACAGGCGTGCTCTCTGCTATCTTTTGACTTGGACGTCCTCAGTACTTCGCATGCAAGGCTGAGTCCCAGCTGTTCCCGTACATGATCAAACACAAAAAGGGCCATGGATACTGCAAGCGGCATGCTTCTTTGGTGCGCCCTTTTTGCAGACAGCACCTTTATCTACAGACCTGGACAGAATTGTTGTTACAGTTCGGTTCAAGAAAGACCCATGTAAAAAATTGAAGAAAAAAAAAAAAAGGATAACATCAATGAAACGTACTGGAAATTAATAAAGGAATGTTAGGAATTGTTTTTAATTTTCAGGGGACAACAGATATATTGATAATAAGTAAAAAAAATGAATGAAACTGGCCAGAAAAAAAGAGGGTCCTTTTAACGGATATTTTGCTGCACGGCCTTTTCAGGCAATCAGTCCCTGTGAGCAAACTGCTCCGGCCGACTCAGGTATGAAGGGTACCTCTCCAGACTGCTTGTTTCAGCACCTATGTCAAATGTTCATTAGAAATTAGATCAGGACTCTCCAGAAGAAGTCAAATATTTTGTTCTGAGCCAAGTATTTTTCACAGCATTGGAAATATCTGTTGAATATGCTCAATTTTATTTTGTCAAGTGGCTGCACACAACAGTATCGTCATGTTTTTTTTTTCAATATGTGTTTAGTCGACCTAACAAGTGTATCTGGATCCAGATGATTGTATGTCATGCAACCACTTGATGAAATACAATTGAATAAATTCAGCACACCATTTTTTTCTCAGTGTGTGTGTGTTTTGCAATTTGAATTTGACTGAGTGTTCAGCCCTACTAAAAACAGAGCACAGTTGAATGGCTAACTAAGAAACGTACTGTATACCTCTATCAAGGCCAAACAATCCTAATTCGGTTTAGTTTACCTTCTACTCATCTCCTTCATAGAGAGAGGCGTTAATCACTGTTAACGGCCCTTGCCCCACACTAACGAAATGTTATGTGTGACATGGCTTCATATTTGTTCTGTGACAAGCAGTGATGAAAACGAGCCTGAACTGTGTTTTGCTTCGCAGCAAGGATGAGTGGAATCCACCAACAAACTGTTAAAAGCAGCAAGCTGACATTCGTGGCGACGTCAACCCGGGCCGCCTTTGAATGACAGAAAGGTCACAAGTTGTCCTTTCCCTGAGAGACGCGACTGTGAGGGTGGAGAGGCTGAAACCAAACCGGCTGATTCACTGCCTGTGGCCAGATTCGTGCTAGTGACGTCTAGCAGGGGTCCTCCACCACCGGGCTGCACAGTCGGCTTGAAAGAATTTGCTTTATGTTTCAAGCAGAGTGGGAGATGAGATTCGAGAAACTTAGTGCTGCTTCCTCCTTTTTCGGGTGCATGCCCAGAGAACTCGCATACGAGACAATCGAGTGGGCAAAACGAGCTTGAAGCATTTTCTGATTGCGACCACCCCCACCCCACCCCACCATCAAATGTTGCCATTACAATTCTTTTTTTGAAGGTCTTATGCATTTTTTGGACATACACAAACAATAAATTATCCTGAATTCTCTTTTTAGTGTTCACTATGACAGTTTCACATAATCTGATTACAACAACCTGTGGCTTTATCACTGCACTTGTCACCGCCCCCACCTTCTGGAACTCTCTACCACAACACATTCACAACTGTACTGACGTCCAATCCTTCAAATCATTTCTTAAAACTCACCTGATGCGCAACACGTTTAACTCCTCTTCTAAATGTGTTTGTTTTAAATCATCTATGCTTGGCTTTAAAGTGTACATTTTTATCCCGTGTTTTAAACTCATGTAAAGTGTCTTTGAGTACGATGAAAAGCGCTTTCAAAATAAATGTATTATTATTATTATTGTTATTATTATTATGTGTCATGAAACATTGATATGTAGAAGTGGACTGCACTTCTTAAGCAATCAATTTACCAGACGCGATAGAAATGAATAAAATATACACAAATAGTCAAACAAATAAAAGTCTATCAACCAGTCAAAATATTTTTTTTTCTTTGTTTTTTGTTTGAATTGCACCCTGTGAGTGCATTCTAGTATATTGCAGCATCAAACTTGAATTCAATTGTTCAGCCCTGCTAAAAAGAACACACACACACACACACACACACACACACACACACACACACACACACACACACACACATATTTCCATCCATCCATCCATCCATCCATTTTCTGATCCGCTTATTCTCACAAAGGTCGCGGGGCATGCTGGAGCCTATCCCAGGTGTCTCTGGGCAGTAGGCAGGGTACACCCTGAACTGGTTGCCAGCCAGTCGCAGGGCACACAGAGACAAACAACCACCCAGGCTCACACTCACACCTGGGGACAATTTAGAGTGTTCCATTAACCTGTCATCCATGTTTTTTTCAGTGTATGCAATGTCAATTTGAAAAAAAAAATTGTTCAGACCTACAATCGAGCTATCAAAACCGCTTTGGGCACAAGGAGTCTGAAGACTCGGCTTTCAAAGACAAGCCTTTGGAGTATTTTGAAAGGAAACAAGATTACCCCCAAAATGGGACCAGCTTGCTGAAGAGAAAAAAACTCCTCTGACATCAGACCTCTGGCATGGGCTGTTTTTGAAGGCAGAGCAACTGACAATAATCATGAAAACTCCAGACTTATTTTGAATTACAATTATAGTATATGGGTTCATGATTTTAAAAATGCATTATCGTTCAGACCCTCGTGTTTAAAAATGTGGCTTGCACTCTTTTCAGTTTGTGGGAATTGTTTTTCACCCCAATGTGTGGGCAAGCGCACGCATTTGTGTATGCGCGTGCACTGCTCAGTTTGTGGGTGTGTTTGTTTCCAGTTATTATCACAGCACTAATTACCCAGGGGGATTGTGGGTAAACAAATTGTTCCACAGAAAAAAGAGTCAGTGAGGAGGCAAGACAAAAGGAGTGAAGAGGGCTGTTGGAGACAGTTTTTGTGGAATTCTGATGACAAATAAACTGGCTGTAAGCAAAGCCTCCTTCGTGGAGGTAAGAACAGACCAAAACTTGTGGGTAACTGACTGAATTCGTTTCTGTGAAACGTGCAGTCTTGCTAAAAATGAGACGACAGGCTGCTGATTGAAGATTGTGTCAGAGTGGGTATTTCGTAAGATGACATCACAAGTTGATGACATTTCGGAACACGCAGAAAAAAAAAATCACGTTTCAGTCACTCTAAGTGTGACACTATAAGTGCCCTTCTCCCTCTCACCTCGCCGGATACTAAAATGACAGCTTTTGCCCGTCTGACTGCTGCACTATCAGTGCTCTGAATGGAGACACCAGTGCTCTGGTTCCATTTTGTACACAAACCTGAAGAAAATATCCTATACTGTACTCAACAGGAAGTGCATAAAAAATATATTTTTTTTAAATACAATTAAAAGGCCAAAGAGGTACGCCTGATTAATGTAACATGTAAAATGAGGCCAAAAAGAGATCCACAGGCTCTTTGCAATACCAAAAGTGATGTTTTAAATATGCTGAAAAAAAAATGGTGTGTTGAAATGACACAATTTTCCTTCGTCAAGTGGTTGCAAAAAATAAATTGATTTGGATCCAGATATAATTTAACCCTAGATGACTCTATTGTGTGCCAACACAAACCTTTTTTTTCAGTGTACCTTGGTTTTGGTGGTTTGTGTTTTTTACACACACACACATACTCATCCATGCTCTAGAGAAGGGGTGTCCAACTCCTGTCCTTGAAAACTCATCAGCAAGCTCTGAGAAGCCTGATTTTTTGAATCAGGTGTATTGGAGGAGGGAGACCTCTAAAACATGCTCGACAGGGGCTTTCGTGGACTGGTGTTGGACACCCCTGCTCTAGACTGCTTACCCTCACATGGATTGCTGGTGTGCTGTGGAGCCTATCCCAGCAGTCGTTAGGCGTGGGGCAGCAAATGGGCAACTGGGCACAAATTGATAAATAACACGCATTCACACCAAGGGAGAATTTAGAATCTTCAATGAACGTACCGTGCAGGTTTTCGGAATGTGAAAGGGAAAAGCCCCAGGCATGACATTACTGAGATAAAAAGCAGCAGGATCAGCGCCAGGATAGAAGAGATGGATGAAAGTCAGTCACAAAATGATGGTGTCTGGTCTATGTCAGGCATACTGAGCCCAGCGTGACAGAATACACTTCCTTTTGATACATTGTGATTAAAAACAACAACAAAATGTGCATGCGGAACGCCAGCATGTACTTGACACCCATGCGCAGTACACACTCCTTTCTATTCCTTGTCTTGCTCACAAGCTAAACTCATCCCCACTTTACGACATGGTCCATAATTATCAGGCTGCAGCTCATTGCACACTGAGCCATCTGTTGGTCACACCCTCCTGGGGACAATCGCACACACACACGCACACACACACACACACACGCACACGCACACACACACACACGCACACACACACACACACGCACGCACGCACGCACGCACGCACGCACGCACACACACACACACACACACACACACACACGCGCACACACACACACACAAAACCAGATGCTTGGAATCTGGGATTCATGGGACAGTGCGGCCATGTATAACTAAGTTTGCAGCACATCATTAACAAATTACAAGAAGAGGCTCAAGAATCTCTTGGAGAAACAATAATTGTGGAATTAGGAGTCAAAGAGTGACTCCAGTGCAATACGGCAGGGGTCCCCAACCTTTTTTGCCCCAAGGACCGGTTTATGTCAGACAATATCTCTTGGAGAAACAATAATTGTGGAATTAGGAGTCAAAGATTGACTCCAGTGCAATACGGGATGCAGACTCATTCTAGCTATTGATGAAACTTACCCCGAGACAAGATAATACAAAAAACACCAGTACAGTATTTAATGGCTAAAGGGGACATGGTGTTGAAAATTAAGGGTTTCATTTATCCCTTGCATGCAAATAGTTGGAGTGTATCAAAAGAAAAAAAAGCCAAGTAAATCTTTCATCGGACTTTTTCTAAAAAAATATATATCTCTGAGCAAGCTATTCAAAATGGCAGATAATAATTCATCATCTTAATGATGGAGTGTTGCTTCAACAAGCACAAATGTAATCAAATTTGTATGGGTGCTCCCATCATGGGGGCCAGTTGGGGTGATATGGCCGGATTAGTCATTGGTAGCACCGCACAAGTGTACTTCACTTGCAGTCTGGGTGAAGGGGGGGTTGAACATCTCATGATATGGAGAGAGTCGCAGTCTTGAGGAGTCACCAAATAACATTTTTGCTCATCACTTCCCAAAAGGGATCCGAAAAACAGCTCCAGTCAATATAGCAAGGAACTTAATAAGTGGATACAGTAAAGAAACACTTGCTTTGCCGCATAGCCTCGCTCCGCCCCGATCGTCATGGTGACAAAAGCCATACTCAGCATTTGCATGAAACAGCACTGCCCCCGAAAGTAACTGATTTCAAGTGTGGGGAGAGTGTGTTAAATGTACGAGAATTCTTCATCCTTTGGGGTTTTTCAACAGAATGTCGAGGAACTTTTATAAGGACACCTGGGAATTATTCCCATTTGTAAAAAACATACATATTTACAATAAGGAAACATTTCCACCAAGCAGTGCGCTTAGGTTTAGCTGCCTTGGTGAGAGCATAGCTACTCAATCCAAAGGAAGGCTGCCAAAAAGTTTGCTGCACCATGCAAACTTTGCAAATGAACCGCCTCTGCTGGTCCCTTTCGAATTTGTGGGGAATACCGCCACAAAGTGAATCAAACAGAACCCCCGGGCAGAGCGAGACCATGTGAAGTTTAACTAGCATCTCTTCAGCTGCGCATGACAAGCTGCCAACTTGCAGCAGTCAATTAAATGTCAAGCAATGCTGACATCATCAATCAGAGGCCGAATTTCGGCTGTGCACACACACCACTTTGACGGCATTCTAAAATTCAACTTGTGTGTGTAAGGAGAGGGGGACTCCGCTTCAGTTATTTAAAGGAAGCCCCTATGGGAGCGAGAGATGGTGTGATGCTGCTGAAGAATCAAAATGTCAAAAATGTGTATTCAGCTCAAGCGTTTCTTCTCACCGAGGACGACTTGTCTTTTGTGATGACGGTGTTTTGATACGTGTCTATATATGTTTGTATCTATTGTGTGTCAGCGCACATCGAGGCTCACTTACCGAGGAGTAGAGGTGACCCTCTCCGTTCATGGCGATGTAGAGACCGGACTTTACTGATTGGATGGCCACAACTCGAAGTCCCACTGGAATTAAGTTGAACAGAGCTGCAGAAAAAGATGAGACATAGAGGTTGTATGTGCCCATGGAGTTTTGAACAGTTAGTTGCCACAAGTAACATGAGACAATAGTCATTGAATAAGTCTTGGAAAATCAATTCCCGAATCTTGTCTTGGTTTGCGTTACCTCTCGGTACGCGCGTTTTGGACAATTCAATGCTTTGCGGAAAGAGCTCTTTTGTCTTCCAGCATGTTTGAGTCCAAAAAGGCAAGCCTGACGGAAGAAGTTGAGAGCCATGACCTCAACCCCATCAAACACCATGGACGTAGAATAGCCAACATCAGTGATCTGGCAATTCTTTTGCTCGATGATTACGCTTTAAAATCTTGCAGAAGAGTGGGAGCTGCTGCCGCTACAAGGGAACTCCATTTTCTTCCGTGTTCGCTTGCCATTAGTCTTCATGCTTTTGTCTTCAGAGTGTATCATTCATGGAGGTGGCTCTCTGTTATGCTGCAAGCGGTATGTGTGCATATCATCACAATCACAGCCTATGATGAAAGGCATGACAGCAGCTCTGCCTTTTTTTGCCGTGCGTCTTCCCTTCCCATCGAGGCTTGATTACGCGAGGGAAGGCACAGTACTCATTAATCAAGACTGCTTCCAAGTGCTTTTCGAATCACTCTTGCAGCCAACACACACAACATTACGCGCTGAGGACAAGAAATTTATGAAATGTGCAAAGGTGATCATCCGTAGCAAAAATGCTTCCAGCTGATTAGAAGAGAAATTTCAAGCTGCAAGTGATCAACGTGCCCTCACACCCCATTTTCCAGGAAATTCTCAACATGAGCATCAAAATTTGATGCAATGCTACAACCACATTAGATGGTGTAGGCAAAGAATTGGCTTGGCAATTTTGCGTCGGCCATTTATCGAGGGTACCCGCTTCTGATTGAGGCTCATTTAATTGGACTAATTCCCAAAGAGTTGAGGTGAGGAATTCAACCAAATGGCAGCTTCAAAGAAAAATTGCCAACTTCCAGTTTTTATTTTGTGCATGGGTTCTTCAGACTTTTTCATGCATCCCACCATGATAGCCGGGCACCTGATTTTATGTCTATAAGTAACACTGGTGTCTGATTTTCTTCTGACTTTTCAAGGGATGCAACTAAGACTGCTTTATGTTGCTGTCATGTTGCGGACGCCTAAAAATACACATCACTGGGATGTGCATCCTTTCAAAAGTTGGTGTGTTAAAACACACCAATTTTAAAATGTCAAAGGTCCCAAAAAGCAAAATGATTTTTCGCAAGAATAAGAAACAGCCTTTTTCAGGGGACCGCCGTACCGCCTGGTGCTCGGCGCTAATGACATTCCTATGAGTGTCCAAAGCATCACAGTTCTCTCTGCCTGCCGACAGACCGACAAAGGCTGAAAGTGAGAGGTGCCTCGCATCCTCTTAATCGACATGCCAAGCCACACTGTATGTGTCCAAATGAATGGGAGGCCTGCAAAAAGCCAAGCAGGTGGACATTTCTATAGAGCTGTACAAGGTTACCACTGCAACAACACGGCACGTTAAAAAAATGACAACAAACGAAAACACTGGAACCAGCTTCGTAATTCAACTGGAAGCTTTGTCAGGTCCAATCAAGGAGGCTCCACAAAAACCTGACACTTGTTGCATCAGCGCATGTGTATGATGAGTGTTGTTTCCACTTACAAGAGTTGGTGCTGTCATCTTTGGTCCCATCCAGACTTCCATCCTGGCCCATCTGGAGATAGAAGCCTTGCCTGCAGAACAACCTGGTCACTATGCCCTTCAGCTGCGGTTCTGGGGGAAACAACAAGAAGGCCGGTTGGGCAAAAAAATAAATAAATAAGGATGTGTGCAGGGTAAATGCTGGAGAGAAATGAACACCTGTGTTGATCCACGAGAGGAGCTACATCAAAAGTTATGTCTTTTCAAAAAGGCTCAGTTTTGATGGACCCTTGTATTACATGAAAAATGTGTTAGGTTCACAAGTGAGCTGGATCGCATCCTTAGGAAGAGCTGGGATACCCCTTGGATTGCGTGCCAGCCGATCACTAAATCATGCAAACTCCACACAGCAAACCCAAACCTATAAATGCTTAATTTGCATCTTGCATCTCTTTGTGCACCTCTAAATCAATGAAACAATGGTCCTCAGTCGGAAAAGGGTGGAATGTCCTCTCCGGGTCAGGGATGAGTTCTTGCCCCAAGTGGGGGAGTTTAAGTATCTTGGGGTCATGTTCACGAGTGAGGGCAGGAGGGAGCGAGAGATTGACGGGCAGATCGCTGAAGAGTCTGCTGTGATGGGGACTTTGTTTCGGTCTGTCATGGTGAAGAAGGAGCTGAGCCAAAAGGCCAAGCTCTCAATTTACCGGCCAATCTACATTCCTACTCCCACCTATGGTCATAACCGAAAGAACGAGATCCCGGACACAAGCGGCCGAAATGGGTTTTCTCCACAGGGTGTCCGGGTGCTCCCTTTGAGATAAGATGAGAAGCTACGTCATCCAGGAGGGGCTCAGAGTGGAGCCGCTCCTCCTCCACGTCGAAAGGAGCCGGATGAGGTGGCTCGGGCAGCTGATTAGGATGCCTCCTAGGTGTCACCCTGGTGAGGTGTTCCAGGCATGTCCCACCAGCAGAGGCCCCCGGGACAACCCTGGAAACGCTGGAGGGACTATGTCTCCCAGCTGGCCTGGGAATGCCTCGGGATCCCCAGGGAAGAGCTGGAACAAGTGAGAGGGAAGTCTGGGCTTGCCCTGCTAAAGCTGTTGCCCCTGCGACCCGATCAGTGGTAGGAAATGGATGGATGGATGGGTCTTTGTGTTAGTTGGAATTTTTGGTACAGTACTCACGAGACCGTAACGCTGGACTATATGTTCAGTTAGGAAAGAATTACTTGAAGTTGTGAAACATTTCTGACCAGTTTCAACATTTTGTTGAAGGGCCATTTGAGACATAGCCTGAGCACAGCGGCAGCCTCAACACCCTATCCGGAGGGACGTCCTGCAGAGAGGAGCAGTCAAGCACATCAAATCCATCGCAGCACTCTCGTACTAATCATTTCCTGACTGGTCATTGTTCCACTTGGAAAACTTTGATAAGGTTTTCGGATCAAAGGGTGCCAATGTTTCAAATCACACACTCAAAACAGGTATGGACAAACGCCTACGGCCACATCCACTGTTCCAAAGCATGCTGGGAATCCCCTTTGAGAGTGTGCCAGAGAGGCAGAGCGTAAAGGAAGAGTAGAGGTGATGCACAGAGACAAAACCCATGGGGGTCTCTCCATCATTGTGAGGTGTGAAGCTTTGCAACAAAGTGTGCAGTGATGTTGCGACACGTTACCAGCGCTGCACGGAGCACCGTCGCAAATGAAGACGTACATTAACACAAAATGGTCCGGCATCTTATTTCATTGCTTTAATTGTGATGACAGCGTCTGCCTACAAGGTTTTGGGAGTGAGTAGATTCCCTGTAATGCTGTGATAAAAACAGAACAGCAAGATCGTGGGCAAAAAAAAATGGGACAGTTCAGGGGTGTCATTGAAATAGGTTTCCAATTTTGAAGACAATATGCAACCTTGCACTGCTGTCAAGGTCATGCTTTGAACACAGCTTCAGTTTTTGATGTGTCACCGAACATGCTCAGGTCTGGCCGTCAGGTGAAAACAAGCCCTGCCCAGGCCACAACACAGACTTGTGTAGCCATTTTAGATGAGAGGTATAGGGGGAGAGTTCGAGGTAAATGGGCTATTCATAAACTTGGTTGAGATTGTCATCATTATTACAGATTGACGATGGATTGGTAATGCTTGCTTTATAATTGATGAAAAAGAGTCAATGACAATCCACAGGGGAACAGTACCTAATCATCTGTTGTCCGTTCAATTGTGCAACGTCCACTAAAAAGACTTCATGCTGCAATTCTTTCCACATTCGCCAAGGTGATATTCCCTTTTCTTCCCAGCATCTTGTCTGTTACTAGGGAAATTCCCATCTTTGCGTTTCCATGACAACAGTCTCGTGATGCCACAAGTTCCAGTAGAGAGGTATTCCCCCATCCATACACAACACACACACACACACACACACACACACACACACACACACACACACACACACACACACACACACACACACACACACACACATACAAAATGTGGTGCGTCAATCCGTTGAACTCTTGTCATAGTCTGACACGTCACTGTCATATGAGCCTCGATGCAGTGTTTTACAGACGCGCACACACACACACACACACACACACACACACACACACGGATTCCATTTTGTATGTGACACGTGATAATCAAACCACTTGAGTGCCATTCCACCATCACAAATGAGACCACCACAGATGTCGTGCTGAAAAAAATGCACCAACATCACCTCCGATATGGCACCAGTGACGCACTCTGTGACTGTCAAATGAGAAACGCCAGAACCATCTTTGACTCCAAGTCTTGCATGCACACTTGACAATAACGCAACGGGGTGGAGAGCGCTTCAGTCTGCCATCGACTTTCCATACCTGCACGCATTGATTTCAAGTCAGGGGAATAGTGGACAGAAAGCTCGCCCATCATTGGGAGGACATTTGGATAAGTCAAGGTGATGGAGCTGGCCTGCGATAAATCATCGCACAATATCCATTTTCTAATTTTGCTTTATTTTGCAGGTAAATAAACATGAACTACAGAAAGAGAAGCCGGGCAACCCCTGGCTTTTACTGTTATTCAAATGATCTGACATCAACATTAAAATGAAGATACACAAACTACATTTGAGAGCGGCGGTTTCGCCCTTCTCATAACAAGCCAAGTGTGAGTGAGTCCATATCTGTTTGAATGTCTCCTTCCGAAAACCCCTGGAAGGCTGCAGGGGATGTTGGCAAGCTTTGTGTGTGTGCTGGGGGTGTTGGCTGGAGGGAGTGATGGAGAGATCTGAGGCAAAGCGGGAGGATTAGTGTGATACCAAATGGAGGCAGGAGGTGAGGATGTAAAGATCTTAGCATGAGAAGGGAGGTTTGAATAAAACGCGTGTGGAATCATTGAGAGAATTCTAATGTTAATAATATGCAGTGAGAGAGGGGCCAGAAAAAAAATCTGAAGCTCTGACGAGGACTTGAAGAGCTGAGAGAAAACAGATCCCTTGTGAGACCCTAATTGTTGCTTTTCTCAAGTCCAAGCTGGACCCATGAACATGATACGTCATCTCACCCTCGCCACCCACTGCCCAGGTCGCCTTCCCACGAGCTCACCCGCTGACTTTGCACACAATTGGTTGAGTACGAGCACAAATCACTTAAACGTCAGTCTTCCGTCTTTGAGCTCTGCGTGAACAAAAACTAAGCCAAATACATTCAAACCAGGTTTTCATTTGCACATGCACGCATGCTCTGAGTCAGACATTGAAAGAGAGAGACGAGACAGACCAATCTGTGGCTTCAATAATGGATGTACTCGGAAACTAGTGAACCATAGGGCGCTACAAGACATGACAGTGCATGTGCGCGCGTTTTTGTGTCCACGACAGAGAGGAAAGGGTCGAAGCTGTCGGTGTGGCTTCAAGCAAAAACTAAAGTGTGCGAGATTTTGTCTCCCAACGCGTGCATGTATGCCAGGCGAAGCGCGTAAAGGTACATTTGAGCGCCTCTGTCTGCCGAGCCGTGTGTGCGCGTGATACGCGTACGTGTCTGTGTGCATATATGTGTGTCCGCGCACACCTTGTCTCCGTAGCCTCCTCTTCTTCAAGCCAAATATTCGGACTTTAGAGAAGATGTCGACCAGGTTCCCGTTGCACAGCCCCTGCTTCTTGCTGGGGCTCTTCCGCCGCCGGTGAGTGGTCGGTCGGTGGGCGTGTTGCTCCCTCGCCTGCCGCTTCTGGCGGATCAAACCGCTGGCGATAGCCGCTGCCATGTCCCCGCCGAGACAGCCTACACAAAAGCAGAGGCGTCTCCGCCCGCGTCTCCGGTCTCGTCACTCGCCTTCTCCGGATCGGGGGCTCGGATCCCAGACGATGCCGCACCCCACAGTCGCGGCGGCTCTGCCGGCTACAACGGCCCCATCACTTCAGAGTCCGAGCGATTCACGCCCCTGCGCGTCACGGCCACGGGCCATTGGCTTCAAACGCACAGCGGTTTACCTGTCCGTCACGTCCCGCCGCCCCGCCTGTCAGCAGCGCTCTATGAATGGCACCTGCATGCGCCTCATCGAGGTGCCTTGCCGGTGCTCCTCCCCATGGCCGACACCCGAGACGAACGCGACCCTCTGAAGGACACAATCGGCAGAGCACTTACGCGACAAAACGTCCGTTTCTGTTGCGCTGCGAGCGGCGCGAGGCGCGCGTGCAGCTGCGAGCCGTTCCAGGTGTGTAAATCAAACGTGAGGCACACACAGTCTCGCCGGAAATCGAGCGCTTGGACTTTCAAAGTTAAACAAATATCCGCTCGGCCAGTGGATGAGCTTGCGTCTCCGCTCAACCACACGGGGTTTTACATGCAGGGTACGGGAATACTTTCATACCAAAACGTTCCGATATCGACGTTAAATTCGTCCTTTTCCAGCTGTTGCTTCTAACCCGAAGTTTGATTCCTGATGTTTTTGTAATACCAACAGTTTGTGTTTGAATACTCCTCGCAGCATGGTGAGCGTCGTGGTTGGCACATCCGCCTCACAGTTCTGAGTTTGGGGGTTCGAGGGCAGCCTCTGGCCTTCCACGGTGGAAATTGCATGTTCTGTCTACACTTGCGACGGCGAATACGTTGTGGCTTCCTCCCACATTCCAAAAACATGTTTCTTAGAAACCGTGAAAATTTTCCTTTGATGAGAATATGATATATGTGAATATGAGAATGAGAATACAGTATGTGAATGGTTGATCCAATTGTCTATTTGTGCCCAGGCTGCGATTAGCTGGCGACCAGTCCAGGGTGTGCTCTTGTCCAAAATCAGCAGGGAAAGGCTCCAACCCTCCCGCGACCCTCAATTGAGGATGAGCAGTATATAAAAAAATGATATCTTTTACACGAGAGCAGCACTGGTTTACCATGAACACACCATGCTTCCTTGAAAATGCAAGACGGGGAATCTGCCAAACGTTTATTTTGAAAGCAATGAAAAGGATGCCATAGTGATTGTCCAGAAGCTGCTTGGACATTGCTTGGCGATCTGTGGAGTCTCACAGCGTTGCTGAAGCCATGCGCCCAGCGAGCCTGAAAACAGCTCGTCATCGTGGGTAATGTCATCAGAAAACAAAATCGAAATATAAGTATTTTATTGATAGAATAAGCGGTTCAGAAAGTTCATGAATATGCATTATGTGTGTGGATATTTTTACCACTTGTACAAAAAAATGCATTTGCACCTCGATTATGGGGTTTGTTCAAAAGTTTTCTTCATGTTATTTCCTACTCCTACTACTAAAGCTAAAAGTGTTGTGGTCTTATTGTCTGTAGTAACAATGAGTAGAGCATCACTTACCAATTGATTCTGAAACTGAGGCTCATTACCCCTTCTGATCAAAATCAGCAAAGTCACAAATATTGGATGTTTTAGGAAGATGACCATGTGGGGTGCGGTGTGTTGTCTCTGGAACCTGTTTGGAAAATGGTTGAGGCCAACAGTTATAACTGTTAAACCTGTTCAATATTTACAATGGCCAATCTGACTCTGTGAGTGACGTGAAACGGAATAATGGCCAAACGGGAAGTGAGCTAATACTCCTGCTGTTGCCAGACACAAATAGAGAAACAGTTATTCGTATTGAATGTTTGCATCATGTGTCTCACAAAATGACAAGAAGAAGAGTTTGGCACTGTAATGTCATGACCAGAAAGGTTAAGTAGCTTTTTCTCTTTCTTCTTCGGATGCTATGAGGCACCATGCTGCCTCCCACAGGTCAGCTTTGGTACTATGACATACATCTGGTTTCCAGAAGACTTGTGATTACAGTATAGAGATATGGGTGTCATTTAACTAGTCAAATTGTAGCTTTCCAGGCCATCACCCACCTGTTTGCACCTCCTGCCAGAAATTCCATCAAGGAGGAGGGAGACTGACAAAGGAGCGAGGCAAGAGGAGTTAGAATTATTTTGGGGTCATGTGATGATCATTCTGTGATGTCGTCATTTCATGGAGACTACTAAAGATGATGTCACATCATTCATGTGTCTCAAAAATGCAATGTCTGCATCTCAGAAGTATGACTAAAACCACAAATGCCCACTTTATGCTTTATGTTTCAAGTGGGATTAAGCTAAAATCAAATATCCACGCTGACATGGTTCACAACTTAAAACTGCAAAGACGAGCTCTGTCCCAAGCGTGTCACCCCCTCCACTACCAATGTGCACAACTCATATTTGGAATGACTCGTAACTAATAATAATAAATAAATAAGAAGTAGATGCTGCCAATGCATTAGATTGAATGCGAAAAAAGCAAAGCACCATCAACACGTTTTTAATTATCTTTACGCGGTCAAATGCGTCTCAGAAATAGCATCCTAATTACTGCAGACCTTAGAAACAGGTTTAGTTCAGTGTCGTCACCATGGGCCAGTGTAATCAAGTCTTTTTGGTATCAAGTACATGCACAAAATAGAACACTCAACAAAAATATATTCAAACTAAAATCATCATGAAATGGCACAAACATCAATTTAATTCGTAGTCCTGGGTCATTGACGGTCATGCTTCCGCAGAGGATACATCAGAGGTGCCTCGATTTAAGATACCCCGTGGAAGCTCCTCGATGCTCAATTCTTGCACCTCAATGAGCGTTTGAGATGCTACTTAAAACGGGAGCATGAGAACAACTTCCAGGTCCCATTCAATGTTTTGAGGAGCTTCGAACGTTGCCATTAAAAGACATGAGATGTGTGGGATCTCGCACTTTAAAAAATGGTTTAAGATGTTAAAAATCGTGTGCATCACGCTTAATTCCCATGCTAAAAACTATATTCATAACCGAAAATGCCCACAATCTATCCCACATGATTGCTCAATTATTTTCAACTCAACTACACTGTACGGGTAAACAAGCTCCTCGTTCACTTGTTGCCAATTCTACCTAATACTTCACCTGTTACCAAATGCGCCCAGTGACAGTTGCTTGAAAGAACTTGAAAAATGCAGGGCAAGAGCTGCCGCTATACCCCTTCAAACATACTACTGACGTAACATCATGTGACAGTCACGGTCTAGGGCATAAGTAGCTCCCATTAATGATCTCAACTGGTCAAAGTTTTTCCGCTTCTTGCTGTCTGGTCTGAAGAGTACATGTCGTAGCACAAAGGCTTCAGCACCGTGGACAGCGAGGAACACAAACACAATTTACCTTGAAGGCCACTTGAGAGCGCCAGAGTACACGTAAGCGCGGTGCCAGGCAACGGGGGTTGACAGCTGGACTGCAAGCCGTTTTCTACTCGTTTTCATGACTGAATAAATCAGTGTCGTTTTGGCTGGAAATGTCTCACGGATATATGCTGATTTGCCTGATGCCATTCTATCCTGCAGTTAAAGTTTCTTTTTTGTTGCTGATACTTTGCTTATTATATCAGAAGAGTGGAATGTACGTGTGTGCTTCATCCATGTCACACTCAAATGGAAACCAAAGCTTTACGTACACTGAAATGCATGCTTACTGCTACTTTTTAGAGCAAGCCGATTAACGCCAAAAGACTAATTCTGCTCTCGGATTCGTCTTTCATCCGCAGACATGTCTTATGCAATATTCACTTGCACACACCGAATGCAGACTACAAAGATGCTCACAAACGAGACACACTCAGTTTTCAATCGTGATAAACGGCTCCAGTTTTCGAATACACTCACACACGTGTCTTGTCATCTTCTTCTGCGGCGTCACAGGTAGAATAGCGTCCCCTATCGACCATTATTCAGAATGGTTCATTTTTGTCTTACGTCAATCAAGATCAGATGGTTATACACTTTCTGACATGTCCTTTTTGTTGTTGTTGTTTGTTTTTGCACTGTTGTAATATATCATAAAAACTAAGGGAGGCTAATTTGATTGAGGTCGAATTTATTGTAACAATGCTTCTTTGCAATAAATCATATCCAGTTGGAAAGCCTGTTTACGAGCCTCCTGTTTGGAGGTGGTGCTTGGACAAAAACATGGTTTTGAGGAACGCAACTTTGACGTTGCTTTATCGTACAGGCCTTGTCCAGATTAATTAAATGTGGCATTCCCATTCTTGAAGCTGACACCAACTGACAGCTGTAGCAAGGCCTCACCTGGCGATACTAGAGGCCCAAAAATAAATAAATTACAGAACAAGACCAAAATAACCTGTTTGGGCAATAGAAGCAGAGATTTAGAAAAATGCTCTTGTGCACAACGCACATACTCAACTCTGCTGCTCACCCCACCTAAATCTGCCAATCTCGCAAGGGGTTAAGAAGAAGAGCCTGGTCCAACACCTGAAGGAGCACTAGCTGCATCTCATAAGTGCTTCAAATTAGCGTGCAACAAGCATTCCCCTATAGAAACAGGGGAAAACAGCGAGGTGATGCAGGCATACAATTTGGGGCATTTCTGTCATATTGAACAGGGTGCACATAAGGGGGTACAAAGACACAATCAAATACAGTGGTTGGACGATAGGATCCAAATCTATTCCTTGGGGTAAATTTGTATGTTGAAGACGTGTCTACTACACACCACGAGTGTGTATTATACTTTTATTTAAAAAAAAAAGAAAAAAAAAAGAAGAGAACGTGAAGTGAAATCACGATAACCAATTTTTTATCTCAGCCCTGCCACACCTCAGTCAAACACCTACAAACAGAAGAAAAAATTCAGAGAAAAATTCCTGGCACCATGACTGACTCTGATCCATCCATCCATTTTCTGACCCGCTTATCTTCACAAGGTGTGCCGGAACCTATCCCAGCTGTCTACAGGACAGTAAGCGGGGTCCACCCTGAACTGGTTGCCAGCCAATCGCAGGGCACACATAGACAAACAACTATCCACGCTCGCACTCACACCTAGAGGCAATTTAGAGCATTCCGTTAACCTACCACGCATGTTTTTGGAATGTGGGAGATGCCAACTCCACGCAGGAAGGCCAGAGCCGAAATTGAACCCTCTGCACTGTGAGGCCAACGCACTAACCAGTTGACCACCAGGCCGCCCTTATACTGCATACTGCAGCACTTTTCTACCTCGGGTTTTACACTGTTACCACATTCACCTACTGAGGGACGCAGTATCAGGAGCAACTAGAGATTAAGTATCTTGCCCAAGGACATTTCAAGATGGTTGCAAAGGCAGACTATTGTCAAAGGTGATTTTTCTTTTTTTTTGTCTGATAACAAAGCCTCCTGAATTCTCTTTGTGAGCTCTGAAACGAACCTGTAGCAACTGAATCCGTTGCCAGCATTTTTCTCTTTGTGATCATGGAAGGCATTGAGACACCCCCTAATACAGCAATGGTTCACCATTATTTGATTTGGCCAGATATATAAGACTATAACTCAGAGGGAATACCATGACAGAGCATCTCTTGAGTTGTAAAGAAGTTCGGAAGGCTCCAAAATGTCACATCAGGCAAAGATGACTACACAATGCGCATTACGTATTTCAGGTCGTCTTGGTCTAATATGGAATAAGGAGGAGGAATAACACATTTTCGGCCCTCCATCTCATGCACCGTGGGCCTCCCTATCTTAAATTCCTGAGCTGAGTTTGGGTGTCCCTGTATGTACCACTTGCTGTATAGTCATGAGGATCACAGTTGTGCTTGAGCCTATGCCGGCTGCCTTTGGGCAATGATAAGATTGTAACAACAAAATAAATACTGTTTTCTATTTGAGGCAGTTAAGTAGGCAGGTAGGTAGGTAGGTAGGTCGACCCTAAAACATCCATCCATCCATTCATTTTCTAATCCGCTTACCCTCACAAGGGTCGCGGGGCATGCTGGAGACTATCCCAGCTGTAGACGAACAACCATTCGTGCTCACAATCACACCTAGAAACAATTTAGATGTGGGTGTCAAACACACTTTTGTCAAGGGCCACTTTGGAGTTACTTCTTCCCTCGAAGGGCTGTTACAACAGTGAAGCCGAATAAATGTTTAATCATCTCATTGTATTATTATGCATGACAAATAGATGGATTACTAGTTGAAATCACTCAAGTCAACTGTTTGTTTTTGCTCAATTATTGTTCAAGTGAGTGTATTAAATGGGAACAAAATTATTGAAAATTTCAATGTAACTTCTTACACATGACAATTTGACATTTCAGTACATATTTTAGCAAGGATCATGGAAGTTGACACACATGATTTGCTTTCGCGGGCCACATAAAATGATGTGGCGTGCCGGATCTGGCTCCCGGGCCTTGAGTTTGACACCTGTCATTTAGAATGTTCCATTAACCTGCCGTGCATGTTTTTGGAATGTGAGGAAACCGAAGTAACTGGAGAAAACCTGTGTAGGCATGGGGAGAATATGCGAACTCCACCCACGAAGGCTAGAGCACGGACTCGAACACCCCAAAAACAGTTGAGTCAAAAATAACGCAAAACGATTTAAAAAAGTAACTGACCAAAGTTTTTGAGCTATTCATTTGACCCAAAAAGTGTATAAATGTACTCTATTTGATTAATTGATGATCAAAGTACATGACGATTGATCACTTTAATCGCTTAATCAATTAATTTTGACCCCCACCCCCCGCCCCAAAACAAAATCAGATGATGCTCATGGAAACAAATTGGCAGGGGCTGGTCTTTGCTTTTCATGAATTTTCTTTTAGCCAATACTGTAGTGTAAATGATTTCACCATTAAAAGTATTCAAATAGAATTAGAGTATGTCCTGTTCTGATACGCAGGCGAGAAGGGAATGTCATCATAGCACTCTTCTTGCCTCAAGAGACTACCCACACATTTGTTGTCGGCGCAGGCAGTCGGCACGTTCCTCACACAACGGACATTGATGTTTGTCTAAATAACAATACAGGCTCCATGGTTTTTATCCTCCACACATGCTGCCGAGCAGTTTTTTTTTATTGACAGAATATTCAAGTTTACATTTCAATAACATTTCCTTTGTCAGTACAACAATGAATGAGAACAAAACCAAAATACATACACAATCAGATTTCCAGTTACATATATGGATTAAAAAAACATTGACAGACTGTGGTGCAATGTGGCATTGGTGGATAGGTTGAGGCATTATGTCCCAGATGTGCTCAATTGGATTCAGGTCTGGGGAACGGGCGAGCCAGTCCATAGAATCAATACCTTCGTCTTGCAGGAATTACTGAGACACTCCAGCCACATGCGGTCGAGCATTGTCTTACATTAGGAGGAACTCAGCATATGGCCTCATGAGCAGTCTGAGGATCTCATCTCAGTACCTAGTGGCAGTAAGGCTACCTCTGGTGCCAAAGAAATGCAACCCACACCATTAGTGAGCCACTGCCAAACGGGTCATGCTGGATGGAGTATGCTGCAGGCAGCAAAACGTTCTCTATGGCGTCTCCAGACTCTGTCACGTCTGTCGCATGTGCTCAGTGCGAACATTACAAGCCTCAGCTAGTTGAGGATGTGTCACATGCAGAACTAGCCACCATCTTGAACAGGGAGTCCCTGGCGAGCTTTTCCTTTCACCATGATTGAGGTAACTGTGTTTGGCTCCAATGAATTCATCATAACTGGTCGAATTCTTTACCGATTTCGACACGGATTGATTTGTTCGAAACATCAGGCATGAAGTTATGATACCAGACACATGGATAATTTTTTAACTTTCATAAATATAAAAGGGAAGACCAAATGCTTTTTAATGTGAAAAAGCATATCAGATCAGCAAAAATAAATAAATAAATAAATAAATATAACAGCAACCGCAATGAACTTCACCTTGCATTAAATATTCTTTTGTTGTTGCTGTTGTTACTGCTACTACATCACTGAAGACTTGAATTGACTGAAGTACGACAAGTTTTTTGTGGAATTGATTGAAGCAAACTTAGAAGTTAAAATGTTTCAATTCAGGTCAAAACTGAAATACGGGCTATTCTTCTAGATAGATGGATAGATAGATCGAGCGATCATTTATTAATCCCAAGGAAAATTACACATTGGTCTGTTGCTTACACTTGCACAAAAAATGTCACATTAAAACAGTTTTAATCTTCTATTTTGGATTCATATTTTTACATCCATCTCCAGAGGAGTCAGTACCTCCCCAGGCATGAACCTCAACACACGTCACTGGCAGTTTGATAAATGTGACAAAAGTGAGTAACAACCCCCCCACCCTCTCTTGCTGTGCTGCAGCCAGAGGGGTGTGATTTTCAAAATTAATAAAGTTGACAAAAAGAACAATGCATTATATTGATTGATTTGTGCAGTCGGGGATTCGATGCACGATGTTGACATATTTATGAATGAACTATGATGACATCCACCACACACGCCGGCATAGCTCAGAATCTGTCCGCCTCCATCTTGATCAAATCCACCAAAATTGTATTACACCACCTGCACCACAAATCAGACCTGCTTTTAGCAGGTCTAAAATTTCGTCTACTTTCAGGCCGTGTAAAAGAAAACACCCTTAGTCTGCTGGAACGCCCAACATTGGGCAATACACGTATGCCAAATTTTCAAACATGCTCATTGAAAATCAAGATGTGCCAGATTTTACACCCGAGTGCACATGCGCTCTCTATGAAAATAGAGCCCCAAGTTATCATAATGTGTATTGAATAGAACTAAGTAAACATTTATTTTGACCTTATACTTTGACTGCATATGTTAAATCAGTCCTCTTACTTTTACCAGTCTACCAGTTTACCAGTCTTTACTCCGTCAGAGAGAGCGTGGAGCTGAAATCAAGCGAGGAAGGGGGAGTTCGGACAAGGAGGAGACACCTTTGCTTGGGTGTTCCCCACATTGGAGGAGTGTGAGGAGAGCCACTGTGAAATGAGCAGGATGAGTCATAATTCACACTCAGACACCCGCCCACACGCACAGCTTCGCACAGGCACAGGGAAGTCCACTGTTACCACGGTAACCAGTGACAAGTGACGCAGGTGGATCTCTGAGTGAGGGAAGACAGCATTTGCTGAATGCCGAGAAGATGCGCACACACACGCAAAACGAATACGTCACACGCCATTTCAATTCACTAAATAGTCTGTTTTTGCCGCCGCATCTCTCCTCTCTGCCGTGTTTCACCTCCCTCGTTTCCTTTCCTTCTGTCCTGGTGTCATCTCCTTTCCTTGTTTTCCCATCCTGCTCCCTTGCCTCCTTTCACCTCACAACATCACCAGCCCACTAAAGGGAAGTAGAAAGAGAACAGTCAGACTAAATTATTCATCCCATGGTTTTTTCTCCCCTCTATCTGTGTCTGTTCTTTGTAGTGTTCTGTCTCCTCCCTTATTCTTTCTGCTCTATATATGCATGCTTTTCTCACGAATCCCAGATAAAAACTTTACTGCCAAGCAGAGATGGGATCAAATCTCATATGCGCAAGTTTCAAAACGAATCCCAAGTCATTCTGTATTCGGCAAGTGTAAGTCACAGGTTATCTTAATGGCTTTCTCAAACTACATAACTTTTGTCGCGCTGTCACACTGCCAGGTAAATATTGTTGTTTGTCTTGGACCGGGTCAGACATCACACTGATCGTTTCGTGCTTCTGTCAAGAGTTAGTCCATCAGTGCGGGTCCATCGGGGAGGCGAGACAAAAAGTCATGTCAACAGAGGCATTATTTGCATGAGTGTTTGTTTTTTGCTCAGAAAAGGCACCAAAAAGGGGGGCGGGGGGGGTGAGTATGGACTTGTTCCTGGGTAGTGGGGGGAGGATGTTTTGAACTGTCTATTCTCCAAAAAGAACTCGAGGGAACAAAATTGTTTTCTTTAATGACACCACATTTGCTAATCTGCCACTAGCTTTGCAGTTAGCAAATGTAGCATTAATGACATGGATACTTTCCAATATTTCCCTTTTTGTTCAAGTCACTTTTTAAATACCGTATTTTCTGCACTAAAAGGTGCACCTAAAAGCCTTCCATTTTCTGAAAAGCTCACGACACGGCTTAAAATCCGATGCGCCTTGTGTATGATCATTACGGTAATATTTCGACCCCCAAAATGCTGGAGACATGCTTACAACGCAGAGTTCAAACTTAAGGCCATCGGTTTCGCAGTTGAACACGGAAATAGAGCAGCAGCAAAAGAGTTCAACGTTAATGAGTCAGTGTTATAACTTGCTGTTGGTTAAGTGAACTGTGTTGCTGCTTTATTCAATAAGTTTTTCTGACATCTGATCGTTCTGTTGGCATTTCCTTGAGCGTAGCTCTATCTAGTGGATGCATTGTAGATTGCGTCTTATAATGCAGTGGGTCCATTGCATGAAAAAAAATCATAAAATAGGCCATTCATTGAAGGTGCGCCTCATAATCCAGTGCGCTTTTTAGTGTGGAAAATACAGTACTGAACACCAAATTGTGATCTTGTGCACCATGTGCAGTCTCTCGTCATAAGTAGGAAGACACTGTCTGCGTGACTAACATGGTTTAACACCTCCGGACACCTTGAGTCGAAGAGACAAACACTTAGACGAGCTGCATGCGGCTACAATCGTGCTGCCCAGTACTGCACTGGTCAGAATCCGGTGAGTTTTAAAAAAAATGTCTTAAGACAACATTCGGGCAACTAACAAGTTTAACTGTAACTATATCTTGAGGTCAACTTTTCCGCCATTTTTCGTGATGCCATTTTTGTATGATCACGTTGCGCAGGTCTGTTTTGCACTCCTCTCAGTAAAATTACCTCTGACTTGTTACAAATGCTTTCCGTGTCTATTTTTACATATGATGTGCAGTGGAATCTCCTCTGTCACATCGTTTCGGATTGAATCAGTTTCATGCAGTATTTCTACGTTTATTGCACGCACGACGGGATAACTCATCTTCGTACACGCAAAAATTGTTGGAAGCCAGCTGCAATATTTATGTCTGCCGACACAACATAATTTTGAGGTATTTGGGAATGGAGTTTCATCAAATATGTACACTGCGAAGAAAAGTTGTGTCATCTAAGCGTGAATGACTTGAAAGACATGAGAAGCAGAGCAAATGTTCACCGGGATAAGCTTGCGTACATTGCCAGAGATGGTGTGGGAATTTCGGGTAGCCAAACAAACAGCAGCCAGACGGTGGGGGTGGGTGGCGTCACACTGCAGAAATGGCTTTTATGGCACACATCGTTGTTCCCTATGTTATCTGGGCTCAAAATGCTTCTCTTTGCCCTTACTTGTCCCGAAACAGTCGCACGACGCTTTGCACAGACACTCAGTCACAGGCCATTCCATTGTAACAATGGAAAAAGTTACTGACTGTTTGAAGCCTTTAAAATATCATAACTTCCTTAATTCTTGAGTGATGAACAAAAGCGATTCTTGTTTGATGTAAAAAAAAAAAAAGCTCCATTTCACTCGATCGAAAGCTTTTTGGGTGTCCAAACTAAGCAGAATAAAAGATTAATCTTTATATCGTGTACTTAAATGTTCAAAATCCTCCTAATGTTGTTCGCTCCCTGTCTACTAGAGGTAAGATCTGAAGCCCAAGCCCAATCCAACCCGACCCAAAATTCGGGTCGGGTCGGGCCTAAAATGTCTCTCTGCTTTTCTCTCTTAAAAGTGCCGCGCTAGATTCTGAAGGACGTACTGCTGCTGTGGTTTATGGCCCAATTTTCAACCCGTCAAAATGAAGGATGGCCTTAAATTTTTCCGGTGAAAAAAATCCGTCAATGATGGAAAATTGTCGGTTAATGTACTGTCTGCAGAAACAGAAATATAAAAGATGCAAATGTTTATACAGTCTTGTTTAACTTAGATTTTTGTTACAAAAGACAGGCTTTACTTTGTGATCATAAATGACCCCTCCTCCTCCCAAGTCCTCACAAATAAAAAATGAAATTTCGGGTTTGCTTCGGGCTCGGGTGTGCAAATCAAGTTAATTGGTCGGGCTCAGGCCAGGTCGGACTTTAATACCCGCGGGCTGGGTCGGGTCGGGCTGGATTTTTTAGGCCCGATCTTACCTCTAGTTGTGATTTCAATTCTCACTGAGGCCTTATCACATGAAACTGAGTTCCTGTCATCTGTGTCCATCAAATCTGTGGACTTGTCAGTATCCTTTGAATGTGAAGAACATCACTTTCTCTTCAACTTTCTACTGCAAGTCAAGCAACAGATTGGCTTTTCCCGGAAAAATCTGCTGAGGACCCGACTATATTTGAAGCTCTGATTTTGGTAGCACGTGACCAAAAATGTTAACGGCCAGTAATCCTGCAAGGCCTCGTAGCTCAGTGGTTAGAGCACTGGCCTTGTAAACCAGGGGTCGTGAGCTCAATTCTCACTGAGGCCTCATTGCATGGAACTGAGTTCCCGTCATCTGTGTGATTGTCAATATCCTTCAAAAGTGAAGAAGAGGACATTTCTTTAACTTTCTACTGCAAGTCAAGCAATGGACTTGCCTTTTTCCGGACAAATCTGCTTAGAACCCGACTATTTTTGAGGCTCTGATTTTGGCAGCACGTTAACAAAATGCTAACGGCCAATGAGCATCCAAGGCCTCATAGCTCAGTGGTTAGAGCACTGGTCTTGTAAACCAGGGGTAGTGAGTTCAATTCTCACTGAGGCCTCATTGCATGTAACTGAGTTCCTGTTGTCTGTGTACTTGTCAGTATCCTTCAGATGTGGAGAACATCACTTTTCTTTATTTTTCCACTGCAAGTCAAGCAATGGACTTGGCTTTTCCTGGAAAAGTCTGCTGAGGACCTCATGCTTTTGCTGCTGTGATTTTGGTAAGACATTAACAAAAATGGTAATGGCCAGCTGGCATGCAAGGCCTCGGAGCTCAGTGGTTAGAGCACTGGTCTCGTAAACCAGGGGTCGTGAGCTCAATTCTCACTGAGGCCTCATCGCATGTAACTGAGTTCCTGTTGTCTGTGTACTTGTCAGTATCCTTCAGATGTGGAGAACATCATTAGAGCACTGGTCTCGTAAACCAGGGGTCGTGAGCTCAATTCTCACTGAGGCCTCATCGCATGTAACTGAGTTCCTGTTGTCTGTGTACTTGTCAGTATCCTTCAGATGTGGAGAACATCATTAGAGCACTGGTCTCGTAAACCAGGGGTCGTGAGCTCAATTCTCACTGAGGCCTCATCGCATGTAACTGAGTTCCTGTTGTCTGTGTACTTGTCAGTATCCTTCAGATGTGGAGAACATCATTAGAGCACTGGTCTCGTAAACCAGGGGTCGTGAGTTCAATTCTCACTGAGGCCTTATCACGTGTAACGCCAAAAATGTTAACGGCCAGTAATCCTGCAAGGCCTTGTAGCTCAGTGGTTAGAGCACTGATCTTGTAAAGCAGGGGTCGTGAGCTCAATTCTCACTGAGGCCTCATTGCATGGAACTGAGTTCCCGTCATCTGTGTGATTGTCAATATCCTTCAAAAGTGAAGAAGAGGACATTTCTTTATTTTTCCACTGCAAGTCAAGCAATGGACTTGGCTTTTCCCGGACAAATCTGCTGAGGACCTGACTCTTTTTGAGGCTCTGATTTTGGTAGCACGTGAACAAAAATGCTAACGGCCAGCTAGCATGCAAGGCCTCATAGCTCTGTGGTTAGAGCACTGGTCTCGTAAACCAGGGGTCGTGAGTTCAATTCTCACTGAGGCCTTATCACGTGTAACGGAGTTCCTGTCATCTGTGTCAAGCAAATCTGTGTACATGTCAGTATACTTCAAACGTGGAGATCATCACTTTCTACTGCAAGTCAAGTAATGGACTTGGCTTTTCCCGGACAAATCTGCTGAGGATCCAACTGTTTTTGAGGCGCTGATTTTGATAGCACGTTAACAAAAATGCTAACGGCCGATGAGGCTGCAAGGCCTCGTAGCTCAGTGGTTAGAGCACTGGTCTAGTAAACCAGGGGTCGTGCGTTCAATTCTCACTGGGGCCTCATCACATGTAACTGAGTTTCTGTCATCTGTGTCACGCAAATCTGTGTACCTGTCAGTATCCTTCAAACGTGGAAAACATCACTTTCTACAGCAAGTCAAGCAATGGACTTGGCTTTTCCCGGACAAATCTGCTGAGGACCTCATGCTTTTGCTGCTGTGATTTTGGTAAGACATTAACAAAAATGGTAACGGCCAGCTGGCATGCAAGGCCTCGTAGCTCAGTGGTTAGAGCACTGGTCTAGTAAACCAGGGGTCGTGAGTTTAATTCTCACTGAAGCCACATCACATGTACTGAGTTCCTGTTGTCTGTGTACTAAGAACATCACTTTCTCTTGAACTTTCGACTGCAGGTCAAGCAATGGACTTGGCTTTTCCCGGACAAATCTGCTGAGGACCCAACTGTTTTTGAGGCTTTGATTTTGGCAGCACGTTAACAAAAATGCTAACGGGCAGCTGCCATCCAAGGCCTGACACCTCAATGGTTAAGGCACTGGCCTTGTAAACCAGGGGTCGTGAGTTCAATTCTCACTGAGGCCTCATTGCATGTTACTGAATTCCTAACAAGTGTGTCAAGCAAGTCTGTGGACTTATCAGTATCCTTCAAAAGTGGAGAACATTACTTTTGCTTGAACTTTCGACTGCAAGTCAAGCAATGGACTTGGCTTTCACCGGACAAATCTGCTGAGGACCCATTTTGAGGCTGTGATTTTGGTAGCACATTTACAAAAATGTTAACTGCTGATGAACCTGTAAGGCCTCATAGCTTAGTGATTAGAGCACTGGTCTCGTAAACCAGCAATTGTGAGTTCAATTCTCACTGAGGCCTCATCGCATGCAACTGAGTTCTTGGCATCTGTGTCAAGCAAATCTGTGTACTTGTCAGTATACTTAAAATGTGGAGAACATCTCTTTATCTTTCTACTGCAAGTCAAGCAACGGACTTGGCTTTTCCCAGACAAATCTGCTGAGGACCTCACTCTTTTGAGGCTGTGATTTAGGTAGCACGTTAACAAAAATGTTAACGGCCTAAGCGTCTGCAAGGTGTCATGGCTCAGTGGTTAGAGCACTGGTCTTGTAAATCAGGCGTCGTGAGTTCAATTCTCACTGAGGCCTCATCGCATGTAACTGAGTTCCTGGCATCTGTGTGTAATAATTGTTGGCAGGCAGGGATTGGGTTTTATGTGTCTTTTTATTAATAACGTGGCAGAGCAACTAACATGCGGTGGACTTACTCGCAGTTGCTTCCGGGAACTCCCCCTTATAGGCGGGACCTGTCCATCAACTCAAGCATGACGTAAATAGTGTAAACTCTCGTAAAGCACTAAACATATAATAATAATCTATTATATGACACTGTGTACTTGTCAGTATCCTTCAAATGTGGAGAACATCACTTTTCTTTATTTTTAACTGCAAGTCAAGCAATGGACTTGGCTTTTCCCAGCCAATCTGCTGAGGACCTGACTCTTTTGATGCTGTGATTTTGGTAGCACATTAACAAAAATGCTAATGGCCAGCTAGCATCCAAGGCCTCATAGCTCACTGGTTCGAGCACTGGTCTAGTAAACCAGGGGTTGTGAGTGGAGGTAAGATCTTAAGCCCGAGCCTTCAGGTCGGGCCAGGCTTCTCTCTCGCTGACTTTTTTAAAATAAATATATGTTTAGTGCGCTGAGGCGCTTCGAGGCCGTGAATAGTTTCGGCCACGAGAGACCATGGTTCGCAAAAAAACAGAAGTCGCCTCATCACAACACATACTTTACTAAACTCTTGCAATCAATTCAAGCGTGGAGACTTCAGAAAAAATGGCTGCGGGAGAGAAGTCTGTTTCAGAGTTACTCAGAGAAGTTGTAATCACGTGAGGCCTTAACCTCAGTCTCAGAGAGGATTGCAGCAGCGGGGTATTTTTGTTGAAGTTGTGGTGAAAAACAGCATTATGAAATCAAAAAATGGACTTTGTGAAAAACGTTTTTATTGGTTGTTTTTTTTTTAAATTAAAGTCTTGATAAATAAATAACTTCATTCAAAAAGTATGACAGTTGAAATAATCATAATCACACATTTAATAATAATAAAATCATAATAAGTCGCTATAATTTTCTGATGGCTCGCGGTGAAGGCAGACGCTTTTCTGCCCTGCTCCTGTACCCCCCCCCCCCCCCTCCCCACCCCCTGTCAGCCCCCCTTACTACTCTGCTTGCTGACTCTGTCAAATTTACTGTCCTCTGTCTTGATATAGCCTCCGGCCGTATTTTTCCTTACGAAAAGTACATGATGGAATTAGTCAGTTGGACTCTCATCACCATGGATACATTTTGTTTCAAAGAAAAGAACAGGCGGTGGGGAGCCTTCTTGCCCCTATCGGACATTTGCTGCTGGATCCACCCTCGATCATTGGCGGAAATGGAGACCAATTTGCCTGACAATATTGTCCGGAGACAATGTGGAAGACATCTACATTGTAGTGTTGGCAGTTTATTGATCTATCGCAAAATTCAGCCGGCGGGAGCAGCTTCATTGGAAGAGAACAAGCTGACAGCCTACTTGGAGGGTGTGGAGCAGGTGATCAACACTCAGACTCATGCGCTGACCGAACTCAATTACAAAGTAATGTCAACGTCTTAGCTGGATTCCTATTCCACTCCTATCCCGCAGCGCAGCTGGATGGACTTGAGCCCATCTCGTGTGCAGCCCGTCTCACTGCTTGTGAAGAATAGGAAGAACGTATTTCCTAATAATATTATCTTATCTTACAAGTTAATTGCCAGATTGTATATTTCTCTGTCATGTAACAAAATGGTATTCATTTCAAAATGCTGTTTTTATCGAGTTCATTTTGACCCCTTTGGACTTCCATAGAAGAGAAAAGATGTTTAAGGCTATGTCCAAATACAGAGGCCACATTTCTGGCCGCATGATGTCACTTTTAGCACGACTGGACCGCATGTGGTGTACAAATTCACATTAAGCCTGTTGCAGTTTAAGCGGTACACGGAGGCTACACGATGAGCAGAATTTGAAGGCAATGAAGGATCCAGCCTGCAAATTGACTTTCTAGAATATGCAAAGCAAGTGCGGTCGAGTTGCGCCCGAAGTGACAACAGGGAACACCTTCATTTCAGGGTCGCACAACTCAAGAGTGTTCGAACATTTCTGAAAGGTGAATAGGTGACACACTTAAATTGATGGGAGGTTCTGTGCAGCCACAAAGGGCATACTAAATCAATGAGTCAATGATTTTTCAAGATGGTGGGGTGGCCAGTGGTCTTATATCCCACTTCAGTGGATCCGCCCCTAAAATGAGCAGCAGCAAAATTACTTTACCACATTTAGCACCATAATGGGAGCAGTCTGTACTCAACTGACCTTGGCGTCAAATCTTAGTGAATGATGTATGATTGCCCAGCCTATAAAGTAAGTACGGTACGATGGTACAATGCAGGCGAACAACAAAAATGGACTAAAAATGGATGACCATGCAAACTTTTCTTACTCTGCCCCCTAAAATAACGCTAACCAAGAATCTTTTGGAACTGGAATCAATATGAAGGATCAGGACAGGGATCGTTCAAATTCAATCAAAGCCCACTCCTATTCTTTGCTCAAAGTGGATTCTGAATACGGGTAATTGTATTTACGAACAAAATGCCTGGAAAGTAACTTAAACGTTTTGGAAAAGTAATTCAAAAGTTATGAAAAACTATTGATTAAAAATAATCTATCTATCTATCTATCTATCTAGCTATCTATCTATGTATCTATATATATATATATATATATATATATATGAACCGTGATAAGGTTAAATAGCGCTATTACTGGACAGTTTACCTATTTGGTATGTGTCTGTATGTACAGTATAACATCTCAGGATATTGCAGTCCAGTTCAACACTATTTCATGCCACACTTCAATAGTACTCATGTAGGTTAATATATGAATGTCAATCAAAACACTCCCAATAACTTTAGCTTGTCTACCCCACCAAAAAACCGACAGTGAGACTATATCTGTCTGCTTGAAGTATATTTTCAATAAATCATTTCCTTTTAGTAAGTTAGTACATTTGCTAGATATGAGATTTGAAAGGGTCTGCGTTGAGTCGATGTGGCCTGACAATGTTTCCATCTTGGCTGACGACGCTCTCAACTGGACTGGCACTGCAACACTTGCATTGCAACTGTCATGATTCGGTTTGGGATCAACAGGTGGCACTGTAGGGCTCCCCTGCAGCTGCACACCTGTTGGTCATTAGATAATTAGTGGCTTTAAAAGGACTCCCAGCCCGAGCAATCATTGTCGGGTCATTGTTGCTCTTTGCCGCTGTCATGTTTGTTTGTTGCCGTTTCTCTGCTGCTGTCAGGTTTGTTTCGGTCATGTTTTGGTCACAGCTCTGTTCTAGGCTAGCTTCAGTTGTGATTTTTGTTTGCTACTTTGGACTTTGTTTGTTTTGGATTTAGTTTTCTGAGTTTTAATACAATCTTTCAAGTACACCCTGCTCCTCCCTCCTGCCTGCTTTTTTGGGGTCCACCACCACCTTGCAACGTGACAGGAACTCATTGCACATTTCTGTATGAATGCTGAAATGTACTTTGAATATATTTATTTCAGTCATTCATTTTTTTTTAAATCATGTTCATACTATGTACTATTTTGAACTTAAAGTTAGGGAAATTACATTTATTAACCCAAATTATTATTGAAAAGAACTGAAATCTAACCTATTTTAAAACCATTTGTTTTCTTTTCCTGAATTTTAACTCACCGTTTCAATTGGTGGCTTGAGACCTAATGGCTGAATGCCATCAACCCCCGAACTCTGCATCATATCAAGCCCACGTTGGTTGACTAACGTGGGCTTGCTGAGGTTAAGCACAGGTTTAGAAATATACATATAGGGTTGAAATTAAACACATAAAAAGACTAACACCGAATTTGGTCAAGTCACTACTCCTGGATTCAAGTGAAGTCATGAGTTTTTATCTCCCAAGGCAAGTTTCAATTCATCAAAACTGTGACTCGAGTCAGCTCGAGTGACTCTCTCTGCTACCGAGAGATCTCTGATTCAGCTTTTCTAGAGTCCTCAACTCTAAAGCCATTGCTACTGAATCCTGACCTCATTAGCATACCATGTTAAATTCCATCAAATTCTGTATTGAGCACACCAGAATAGAGACTGCACCCACTTAATTAAAAAGGAAAAATGCAAAACTAAAAAATAATTTCCACAGAGCAAGGCGAATATGTCGATGACTACAGATTGTTTCATTTTTTTGTGTTCCAGCCATTTCCATTGGCCTATTTATGGTGTTTCCCACTGTATATGAACATTAGGCTTGCCACTTAAAAGGATTTCAGAAATTAACAGAAACTGTTTTTCGGTTCTGTCAGATTACCCAATGGGAAACCACAGTAACTAATTTTGGGTTCCGTAAACGTTCATCATGGGAACCCATTTCTCTATTTTAACTGATAATCATAATCAAGAATTCTGACACTCAAAAGTATAATATTTCAAGGTGAAATGTTTGAAAACTATGCATTAACAATGAACATAATTACATCAGCAGCTGTGTACTGCAGGTTTATTCAGTAAAATATGTTGTTTAACACGTTTATTGTACTCATATGGCATCATGAATACAGCATACCACAAAATCAGAGTATTTTTTCCAGTCTCACACTGCAAAGATTAACTTACTGGTAATCATTAATATATGAATTACTATGAAATACTATGGCCATCGGTAACACATATGTGGACACAATACTTCGGCTATATACCATGGGCCACAAGTAAACCTGACACTGTTAACATGATTATGTGTATGTACTATTTATGTAAATAAACATAATATCAATGGCTACTCACCTCCTTTATTAATACAAAAGCATGTAATATGAATTGAATGATTACAATCATGTGATGAATCTTTTCAAAAATGACCGTATTACTATATACAGGTATATAGACTTATAGTAATGATATGGCTTGATGTCCTCTTTGCAACCTGTTGGGGGAAAGTGGCCATCTTTCCTCCGTGTGTTCGTTGAATTTCGGATGGTGAGGATGTTGGTTATCCAAATACAGGCTGGAGTCGATGAACAGTTTCTTCGAAGCTTTTAATCACAAGATATTCCGGACATCGGTGAGTTACAGACAATTGGCTGCATATCACGTGTGCAAAGAAGCAAGAGATTCACATCATATTTATATCATCAGAAGGGAGGTACCGAAACTCATGGCGTGGCATCAGGACTTTCGTTTCTCCTAAACCGATTCTTAGCTTGTATCAACTGGCACATTCCTACGGCTACCTGATGAGGTAGTGTGCTTCAAGGACACATCTGGCTACAAAACAGAGTTTCACTGCGAACATGAGAACGTTAATACTTGCAAATGGGCAGAATATAGACACAATATAGAACCCCAAGACGATGCACTGTGTAATCGACTATCAATTTGACCAAAGAATCTACCTCACATCATCGTTAGACCGACCAACAGTTCACATTAGTATTACTACACCTTGTGACAAATGTTTTCTTCATAAAGTTACCATGTCTACATCGAGTAAATTCTAGAACAACTAAGACTGTTTCATAATACTTTTTATATCGATTTGCCTTTAGATCGAATGAGCAACTTCAAGTACTTGCCTCTCGGAATTGCGCCTCCCGTTGTATTTCTCTTTCGTGTTTTGTGCATACATCACACGTCAACTTGGAAATACGCCCTTCTTCGGATGATTCAAAAGAAAAATCCAACTGGCATTCCCATTTCTTAAATGTAGTAACTAATACACCTTTCGGTGGGCTTTTTTCCGCCGTCATCTCTATCCATCATCCAGGTGCTTTCTCGGCATGTGGACTAAAATAGCAACCCACATGGGCACAGTGTTTCCTGTTCCGACCCACCCCAAGCAAAACGAAAGTCGAATAGAAGAAAACCACTAACAATAACAAAGTAGTTTCAGCACATCATCATCACTGTGATGATGATGTGCTGAAACTACTTTGAATGAACATTTATTACAAACAAACAGCTTGAGAAAAACCTCTCATTTGGAAAATTGCTGACTATCTGACAGACTAAACGCTGCACATTCAAAGAGTGTAGAATACATACAAATTCAAGAAAATAAAACGGCTAGCCTTACTGCAGGAAATAAACAAGTGAAAAGTGCAAAAAGCAACAGATGGGAAAATACTGCGAGCGCCGCAACAAAATAGGCATAATAAAACAAGTTTATGGTATGTTGAGGGTGTGGTACGGATTTGATTAAAAAAGGTCAACACGGAGCTCATCGAAAAATTCTATTCAAAACAAGCTAAGAACAGAACATGGCCCTGCTTGAATCAAGTAAATTTCCGCAGGCGCTAAGAAAAAAGTTATGGCGTACAGTCCGAACGATATACAGTCAAACCTCGGTTTTCGAACGTCTCTGTTCTCAACCAAATCGGTTTTCGACCAAAAATTTCGAGTTTTTTATGCCTCGGATAACGACCGAATTTCGGTTCTCGAACAAACTGAGCACACTTGAATGCGTTACTTGACTCCTCTCGCCTTCCTTAGCGTTCCATTGTGAACAGACATGTTCAATAAAGATTTTTTAAAAAAAGAGCGTGTTTTCGGTTTTCGAACAGCCTTCTGGAACGGATTATGGTCGAAAACCGAGGTATGACTGTCGTACATTGGTGATGCACATATCTTTAGTGAGGGGGAAGTTCAATAATGTCCCATACAAGTTCTAATGAGAAACATGCAGAATCAGGCTTCTACATTACAGTCAGCACTTAAGTCCTCCAGATATTTCTCAGAAAACGGGGAACTTGGTCCCAGTACGCTACAAAGCTACCGTATTTCCATGACCATAAGGCGCACTTAAAGTCTTCTTTTTTTTTCCCAAACTGGACAGTGCATACACTAGTGTATACACCGAGTTCCAAAATCTGTGAATGTTGTTGTGTCACTTTGACGAGCGCGCCGCTTGACTGACTGATAATGAAAATGGCACCTACGAAGAGACACGCTCACAAAGCACAGTTTAAACTGCAAGCTATCAGTTAGGCGGAGGAACATGGGAATCCAGCAGTCGCGAGAGATTTCAAGATCAACGAATCCATGGTGCTCGGTGGTTTCGTTTTATGAACCGGCGCCATCTACCCATCTGGGCAAGGCCTATCGTGGCGCAGCAACATCCACCGGATTACAAGGAAAAGCTGGCCATCTTCTACTGCAGTAAAAAAGATTGCCAACAAACACGTCCAGCCCAACCACATCACCAACATTGAAGAGGTGCTGCTAATTTTCGACATCCCACTGAACCACGTTGCAGAGAAGAAGGGGACCAGCACGGTAGCAATACGCGCAATGGGGCGCGAGAAGGCGGCTTTTACAGTTGAGCTTGGTTGCCATGGTAATGAACGGAAACTGCCACTGGCTGTGAGAAACCAAGTGCAGCATATGAACTCGGACCTTGCCATCATTCTGGGAGGCTTGACAAAGGAATTCCAACAGCTGGACTTCGGTCTAAAGAGTGAAGTTGCGAGCGGCGTGTGAACCATGACGAACACAGCCTTACAAAGACTGGGAGGCAGCGCCAGGCGAGTTGCGCCACAGTTTGTGAGTAGATTGTGGATGCTTGAGCTAATGTGTCTGCTTGCTCTGTTGTGCGAGCTTTCACAAAACCCAGCATCATTTCTGAGGAGCCGCACGGCAACGAGACTGACTGACAGTGACGCAAACTTGGCGTGAGTACATTGTTAAATACTTCAAAAAGGAAACTCAGTTCCTGCTGCCTTTCTAAATTGGCTGAACTTGCTCAAAAATATAGAGTAATCAAGCCAGTCTTCTGCTCAATGTGACTCACCACTAAAACTTATCAAAGGAGGGTACACTTCAAAGGTACTAAAACATCTCCACATACACAGAATAGAATTGAGAGAGAGCGTCCCATCTTCGACATTCCTGTGCTGCCTCAAACTCCGGCTCCGACCGTCAGCCTCGTGCCACATCGCCCGCACCAAAGGAATAATCGGGCAAGTGCAAATGCAGTCATAGCATCATTCCTTTCAGGGACAGCGGTTACCACAGTGGACAGCAGATCATGTTATCAGGTTACAGGGTGCATGAAAGCGTTAAACAAGGTAGGCTGGAACTACAACAGTGGCTCAACACACTAGTGCAAATGCCCAGCTAATAATTACCTTTTAATTCACAGCTACATGCATGTAGACAGCAAATGTGGACGTAGACTGCTAAGATTAACATTTTCCTTCTGTACCTCTCAAATGAAGCTTTTGTTTTTTCTTTCTCAAGAAAAGCAACACTCGGTTAACCGACCTTCAGAAGCATGCTTGAAGTACCTGCTGCATTATTGTATTGTTTTCAGGTTCTCAAACAGAATACTCTCTTGTGGGGAATTCAAGTTCATAAGTTTGATATAAATATAGTGGTTAAAAATGTCCCTTTGAGAGACGCACAGTGAAGTTTTCCCCAAAAATCCTGAAATTAAAACACATACACTACCGGTAGTTTGCTTTCATCTCCAAAATCAGTCTCGTTAGCTCCCTTTTGTTTTGGTTTTTGCTTTTTGAGAATCTGAATTGAGATTCTTTTCATACCGGAATCAAGAATGAGCCGGAATGGGAACCGGAATCGATGCCTAACACTAGTGACAGCCTTTTGAGTGAGCTGTTCGGATTTTTGAAGAATTGTGACAATCCTTCACTTAAGTGTACAAAGCATTCCAATGTTTTCATCATGGGCAGTATTTCGCTCTTATCCCCAGGTTGCTGTCATATTTGGAGTCATAATGATTTTCAAAGTAATACGCAATTTGTCCAACAACATGTCAATGATAATTCACAGTTGGACAAGTTTGGAAAAAAGTGCACACCCACGCACACAAATAATGGACACAAACACACACATTTTATGCACTTTGCATTTTGTGCGGCTTAAGTTTTCACCTGTTGATATCATCAAGCAAGAGCGTTCTGTTTTGGCGATTCCGTCGTCAGATAGACAAAAGCACCTTTTCCCCCTCCCCCGTTGATATCATCAAGCAAGAGCGTTCTGTTTTGGCGTTTCCGTCGTCAGATAGACAAAAGCACCTTTTTCCCCCCCAACATTAAAAAGAGTCCCTTACCTGGTTCCGTTTGATTTAAAGCAGCCCGTATGCGCCTCTCTGCAACTTTTAGGATGAACTCAAAGTCCATGACTGACACGCACAGAGCAACTGACAGCATCATGCTTTTAAAAGCTCTTCAAGTCCCGATCAGGGCCTCCCACAAACACGCGGTGATGTCACACACGGCTGTCATCGGGCAAAAGGTGAACGAAGCCTGAGTTCAAGTGTGAGTGATTGACACCCCGGACAGCCCAGGCCGCCTCCCCACGCCTTGACGACATCATCAATCCAACACTTTTCTCCCAGCCAGTCGGCAAGAGACTTGCAAAGTCCTGCATAATAAATAACAATATGGTGTGTTTTATTTAGGGGCCAAAAGCTTCCCATGGTGGCGAGGCATGCAGAGGAGATGGTGATCTGAATGGAGGAGGATCTGAAAGTACGGGCACGTTTCCCAGCTTCTTATCACCACGTCAATGAAAACACCTCCTTGTGGAGCCTTTGATGGCTCGCCGCTCTTTCAGTGCCCTTGGAAAAATATCACTCAGCACTCTCTCCTGCTCGGACAGAAACCTTCTCACACACACGTATGCGGACTACCTTGAAAATGATAGCATCGCCTTGCTTTCGTTTACTGCCAACGCACTCGGAAAGTCCCCTGAGATGAATACTGTCCTTAAAAATTTCTCTAGCAAGGCGCAACTGGTGCCAAGACAAAGAAACAGGATCCATGCACAAGGACTTTAGATCATTATAAGCTTGTACTATTGGTGGTTTAATTACATATATTAGATGCCCTGGCCTCCGTGTGTGTGTGTGTGTGTGTGTGTTTTGTGTGTGTGTGTGTGTGTGTTTGTTTGTGTGTGTGTGTGTGTGTGTGTGTGTGTGTGTGTGTGAGAGATATATCAGAGCAAGTACAGACCAGCAAAGTCATGCTGTGTTTTTCTGCAGAGTCAGGCTGCTCGGACAAAGTAATGAGCTCATTGACACACACACACGCACACACACACACACACACACACACACACACACGCACACACGCTCAGGCTAACACACATGCACGCCATCTCTTTGGGATTGGAATAGAGGACACACATCACTATGGTTGTCGGTAGCCTGTCAGCTCAGTACCGCAGCAGCAGCAGCTCCAGCGAAGCTGCAGGGAAACTTTGCCATCTAATCTGATATTTGTCCCCATGCAAAGCAAACATGGAGGGAGCGGACTTGGTGAACGAGCAGCTTTCTGGCTGCAAGAATCAGAGCTGGCACAAACGCCATTGCTTAACGCGTGAGCGTTTGAATAAAATATGAAGCGCGTCGCCTTGATGGCAACTCTCCAGAGAAGGCAAGCGAGCATGTGCACATATACAGCCGTGGGCTATAAAAGGGCGAGTCTCCAATCTAGGTCACACCACGTGGGACGCACGACACTGACTTAGACGGGATCTTTCACAATGAATGGCGCCATCACTGGTTGGCCGGGATGACACCAAGTCTTCAAAGTGTGTAACACTGCTTCCTCAAACGCATGCCTTTTGTAACCTGAATGTTCTGGCTGGATCACTGACACCGTGTCAAAGTACTTTTTTAATGATCACTTGAAATTGGACTGGCACACAAAAAGCAGTCATCCCATGATCTGTAGCACTCATCATCCTCAGGATCACGGCCGGGGATGGAGCCGAGGCCCAGTTGCCGGAGGATGGAAAGCACCTTTGACATCACGCCGGGTGCCAGTCGTACTGTGATTGCAATTGGGGAATTGAGAAGGAATCTATCCAATGCCAAATTGGTCGTAAACCACGCATCTTTACAATACAATACCATTCATCCTGATTTATACAGCGCTTTCACAAGAGCTGCAGCTGTAACAAAGCGCTAAACAAAACAGTTAACATAAAGTAAAAAATAAACACAACACAACACATAAGACACAGACAGTCATGCAATCTTAACCACTTTCCTGCATACACTTTGCAGTTTGAAACAGTTATAGATGAAAGAGGAGCGAATCAAAGTGTCCTTTCACCAGTAGATCAAAGACGTCATGCTGAAAATGTGCACATGTCGGTTACAAGCTAATTTTCAAAGTAAACAAGAAGCTGTAAAAAAAGAGATTGATTCACTTCTCCTGTCCCATGTAAATCCATTTCAATTCCAAGCGGCGACTCTCAATATATTACAATACAATACAGTACATGCTGATTTACATAGCGCTTTCACAACAGATGCAGCTGTAATTAAGCGCTGAAAAAAACAGTTAACTGGTGGTTGCACCTTCTTGGCAGCACGCCTGTACCAGCACAGATTTTGATTGGGAGGAATGTCGGCGCCATTGACTGTCGGTGCTGGACAGCCCTGGGGGTGCTTGTGTTTTTTGCGCCTGTAATGGGCAGCAGTTTTCACAGCCTCGTTTTGTTCAGTGGAGATGTCGGCGCTGTTGGACAGTCGGCGTTGGTGCGGCTGGATGGATGGCTGCTGAAGTGAATAAGCATCTGTGCTCTGCGCTGACAATCCTTTCTTCTCATCGTCGGCTCCACAAGCCATCCACCATCCAGCCGCAGTCTGTCCAACAGCGCCGACATCTCCACTGAACAAAACGGGGCTGTGAAAAATGCTGCCCATTACAGGCGCAAAAAACACAAGCACCCCAGGGCCGTCCAGCACTGGCAGTCAAATGGCGCCGACATTCCTCCCAATCAAAATCAGTGCTGGTACACGCTTGCTGCCGAGAAGGTGCAACCACTGGGCACAGATTCTTCTCCTTTGATGAATGTCGTGGCCAAAAAAACGCTAAAACCAATCCACATCAGGTCCACACGACGTAACAACAACACCATGTGACAAAACAAAACACAAAAACAACAAAACAAGCATGGCTCTTGAAGAGCACTTGCCGACGGCCGCCTACTCGGGCGCCATCTTTGGCGGGAAGCGTTGCTCGCCAACGCTTAAACAACAACTCACTTGCATTTCAACTCATGGAATAGTTCCAAATTTTCATCCAGTCATGAGCACTGAACTCTGATTGAATCAGTACCCTGTTGGATGAGCCGCGCAAATCGCTGGGGACAATCAGTACATAACTTCCAGATCCAAAGTCAATTTCACATTGAAAAATGTACTCGAAACGGGTCTCATTGGAATTCACATTTCTCAGGGAAAGTCCACAATTTGGTAGTTGCAGACATCCTCTGAATTCAATGTGTCACACTTCTTCGGTGGCTATGCGACTTTTCAGCAGTTTTGCTGGTGGGTGTGTCAGAAGTCGAGACGGGAGACACGCTGCGCCTTCAAATTGCAGAAGAGAGAATTGACTGAAGCGCTAATGGGTAAACGTGGCCTTATTTGCTTCCCAAAATAGGGCTGCTTGGTCACTCGACTGAATCACATCCTAACTATTTACAGTATATGCTCTTTAGAGCAGGGGTCCCCAAACGCCGGTCCGCGGACCGGTACCGGTCCGCAGGGCATTTGATACCGGGCCGCACAGAAGGAACTTGCCTTATTTCCGTTTTATTTATTTCGGAATACGAAAGATGTTTTATTTTGAAAAATTACCAGATTCTCCGTTACATCCGTCTGTGTCAAGCTTGACTCACGTCAAGCCATGCTTCTCGGTCACGTGACCGATGACGCTCAAAAACAAAACGCTGAAGCCCGCAAAATGAATAAAAAAGCTTCTTGGAGATCGCAAATGACGGCGGCCTTAAAAGTACGTTCGCGACAACTGGATTAAAGTTATGTCTGAATACTCTGAGATCGCCACAATAGCACTGTTGCTATTTTCGACATCCTACCTGTGTGAGGTGGGGAGTTTCTGCAGCAACGGCGACTAAAACAAAATTACGAAGTAGACTGGACATAAACCACACACTTGAGGTGTCATTGTCTCCTACTACCCCGAGATGGGACTGTTTGATTGCAGAAAATCAAGCTCGGGGCTGTGGTGAGTCGTCATTTTCATGCACTTTGAATTTGCATTGTATCGTATTTTGAAGGCATTAAACATTACCAGAGCGATAAGAGTGTTGCGACCGGATTAGACGCTCCTTGTGTTTATTATTATATTTCGAAAACACCACAGTTTTCATGAAGCTCATACCATATTATTTTGTTGTATTAATCCGCCACACCTTAAATGCCGGTCCCTGAAAATATTGTCTGATTTAAACCGGTCCGTGGGGCACAAAAGGTTGGGGACCCCTGCTTTAGAGCATTACCAAATCAACTTATCTAACGGCAGTGGTGTTGTTCGGCTGATTCTACAGGGGCTGAATCCCCCCTAAAATGCTATTAACCCCCCCCACCTTTCCCTGCATTTTTATCAATCCATTCATCCATTTTCTACTGCTTATCCAGGGTCGGGTCGCGAGGGCAACAGCTTTAGCAGGGAAGATCAGACTTCCCTCTCCCCAGCCACTTGCTCCAGTTCTTCCCGGGGGATCCCGAGGCGTTCCCAGGTCAGCCGGGAGACATAGTCTCTCCAGCGTGTCCTGGGTCATCCACAGGGCCTCCTGCTGGTGGGACATGCCCGGAACACCTCACCAGGGAGGCGTTCAGGAGGCATCCTGATCAGATGCCCGAGCCACCTCATCTGGCTCCTCTTGACGTGGAGGAGTAGTGGCTCGACTCTGAGCCCCCCCCGGGTGACCGAGCTTCTCACCCTGCATTTTTGGGGTATTTTTATTTTTAATAAATGTATTCATTTGTTTCAAAAATGACCAAACGTTCAACACAACATTGGAGTTCTACTGCCGCAGTAGACCTTCACACAATTGTGCAGGTCAACAAATGCTGAGGAAGCAACACTATCAGATCTTTTTGTCAGTTCAGGTTGCCGTCCGTGATGTTGAGTGTTTGGCAGTGATTTGGAATCACTGGAAAAGTGTGTATTTGGCATTTGGATGCAGCCAGACATGGACACAGCATGAATGCCGAAATAAAAATAGTGTGGATGTCATAAAATGTCCCACTTAGCTTTCTCTCTCTCCAAAGAATTACTGAAGGGATGTTGTAGTAGAGGTGGCATGATGGGCGACTGGTGAGCACATCTGCCTCACAGTACAGAGGTGTAGGGTTGGTTTTCTCTGGGTACTCCGGTTTCCTCCCACATTCCAAAAACATGCATGAATGGAACATTCTAAATTGTTCCTAGGTGTGATTGTTGTTTGTCTATGTGTGCCCGGCGATTGGCTGACAACCAGTTCAGGGTGTCCCCCACCTCTTGCCCAAAGACAGCTGGGATAGGCTCCAGCACGCCCGCGAGCCTCATGTGGATAAGCAGATTAGAACATGAAGAAGGATGAATGTTGCACAATCGCTTCAGAAGTGCAAGCCAATCATTATGATGTTTGTACCAAACTTCATCTTGTATGACATCCTTTGTACGATTTCCAGCTTTCTGTTTTTAAAGCGGTATATTGCTGGTATGGGGCAGAATCCTGTCATCTTCTCAAAACTTGTCAGAAATACAACATTAACATTGCATTGCCAAAGAGAGACAGTCATTTTCAACACTTTGGATCAGTGGTGCCTTGACATGAGGAAACAAGCTCAGAGCCAAAATTCCCCCAATGAAACTATATATATAACTTGCATGTTTTTTGCATGTGAGAGGAAAACGCAGTACACAAATCCATGCAAGCATGTGGAGAACATGCAAACTCCACACAGGAAGGCCGGAGTCGGGATCCCAACACCCAACCTCAAAAATATGAGGCACCACTCGTCCACTGTGCCTCGGTTATTATTGTGTGTTTAAATTGTGTCTTATGTTCGATATATATATATAAATCTCACTTTTTTCTAACTGCAGTATTTTTAAGTGCTCTATAAATGAAGTGAAGTCAAGCTGATGTGTTTTATGTTTGTTGTGTTTAATATATTTTATTTATGGATAACACTTTGTTTTCATTTGTATGTGGTTTTGTAAGTGCTCAATAAATAAAGTTGAATTGAGCTGAGGGGAGCAACTTAAACGTCAGATTTAAGGCTTCGGTTTAAGCTTGAGGCTGCACATGGCAGACTCGACACAATGTCAATACGGCAATAACGTCAATCATGCCCACGTCTCAGGGTGTCGCCAATGCCAATGTCTGACCTGCCATCCCAGCAAACTATTAGTTCTGCATGGCGCACATATTTAACAAATGTGATCAACTTTGAGTTGAGCATAGCTTGACAACAGCCCAACCCAAATGGCATCTCTTATACAAATTTGAGTTCAGCAGGCAGAATTGGCTTGTCATGGCCAAATGAAAAAGTTGACAGCAACACTGTTTGACTCCGTGTAGTCCGCACCCTCACAAGCTCTGATGAGCGCACCATCGCACTGGGCCTTGTGTCTCCCGGGGGCGGGGAGATGTTTGAAGTCACACACAATAGAGAAATAAGCACAAGCAAACACACTTCTCGCTCTGCGCAGCTGTGTCTCGCAGGGAGAGTGAAAATAAAGCCAGGTGCCTCTTATTTAGGCAGGTTGGTGGAGCCCGAATGACCGAATTCTGCATTAGACCGTATTTTCTGCAGCATCATTGCCACACATACTTTTTGTGCAAGTGCCGCTGTATTAGGTTATCGCACCGCCCCCTCCACACACACACACACACACACACACACACACCCACACACACACACACACACACACACACACACACACGCACACGCGCGCGCATACGCACACAAATAACGTCCTCCCTCCTTTGCACTTGCCTGCACAACTGCAGAGAAAACAGCAGCAACCAGTAGAATAGTTGTGCATGAAACGCAAAGTCTCACTAATTGCACGCACACACACGCGCACACACAGACTTAAACTCACCAGTTGGGTTCTTGGTTTTCTTGAGGCTCCTGCCACAAAGACACTGCAGCATATGCGATCCTTTGCTGAAAATGTTGCTCCAAATAAACCGCATGGATTTAGCCGAGATAGGGGAGGAGTAGGAGTAGGAAGGAGAGCAGGAGGTGGGAGACGAGAGGCGCACCGGATGCGGCAGCCTAAATTTCTGCCACCGCATGGGGGCCGGCCCGCCCCCCTGCTTGCATCCCAGCGGGAACGGCCAGCTGTTGGGCTCAGTTCGACTGTGTTTGGCTCCGCCAATTTGCACCATAGAAAGTAATAGAAGAAGCAAACCCGGGCCGTCACCCGGCGTCTCGCCCGCCTCGACGTATTTCTCCTTGTCGTCGTCCCTGTGCGGCTGGAAAAGAACGAGCTCCGCCTCGGGCTGCTGGAGAGGCCGGTGGTGCTCAGCAGTGGAGCTGGAGGAGGTGGCGGGCAGTGAGGAGGAGCGGTCGCTGCTGCTGCTGCTGCTGCCGCGCTCCCGCCGCGGCGTAAAGAGCCCCCGAGCGCTCCTCTTCAAATGGCGTCGTCGTGTGCCGCGCGGCGCGGGGAGAGGAGCGGCAGCGGCGGACAGGCATGCGGCGGCGCTAGTGGGAAGTCGGCGGTACGCGGCAGCTGTCGGCTTCTGCACAAAAAAACATTGCATATTAGTGACGGAGGGATGGCAGGGCTCGGTGCGTCCGGGGGGTGGGGGGGTGCGGAGAGGAAGGGCAGGTGGGCGGGATGCGGATCCCCGGTGTCCGTCAGCAAGTCGGTGGCATCTTTGTACCAGTAGAACGGGCAACAACTGCAGCGGGAGGCTGCTTTCCAAAGGCACGCACACGCGTACCCACACACGCTAGACGCAGAATCCACCAACAGCAGCGGCAGCAGCTGCAGCCGCGCTGGTCCTCCTCCTCTGCTCACTGAGAGGAATCACTGCAGGGAATCTCTGCACTGGAATCTCTGCACTGTTCCACTCTGCGCTCCATCCCCCCGCAAAAGTCCTCATGAATATTTGATCCGTGTTTCGGCCTCCACTTCTCAATAATCCATAATTCGTTGATACTGGCGCTGCCACCCGCTCGCTTTTCCTCGCACCGGCTGCACGTTGCGGGAGCTGCTGCGATAAAGTGGCCGGAAAGGGAACCGGTGGGCGGCCTCAGCCGCTGCTCTCCAGACAACCGAACCAGAGGTGTACCGAGTCGCTTAAAAGCAACCTGTGAAGGAGCGGGAATGAGCAACCACTACATGATATCCGGTGGTGCACAACCTTCACAATAAAAGATAATTGACGCGCTTATCTTCCACAGCAGGGGTAGGGAACTCCTTTTTGGGGTGCACTCACGGGTAAAGCCGGCATGAAAATGTTGACGTAGAGCTGAGCGAGCCTTTGAGCAGAATAAAGGAGCATTGTAAAAACACAGACAAACCTTCATTCTAAAATTAAAAAAAAGGAGGATGTGCGCAAAGTCCACCTGGCGACGTGGACGCTCTGGCCGACGGCCAGCAAGAGGGGCTGCGTGTTGACCAGGACGGCCCAGCAGGGCAAGCAGGCCAGCAGCAAGATGAGGATTCCCCTCTGCAGGATCACGCCCACCAGTTTCAGGTTGCCGCTGCCATACGTCTGCCGGCGACAACAAGGAAAACATGCGAGGCACCCACTCAAATGATTGATTCGCACAGTTGTATGTTAGGTGGCTCTGAAGTCAAGACAGCTCCGTCCAACTCAAAAGAATACCTGAGAGATGAGCGTATCGCATGCTGACGCCAGGCCGCTGCCGATGGAAATACCCGAAACGTTTATCACCTGAGGCAAAACGGTGGCGTGAGATCATCGCGTGCGATTCGGCCAAAAGACGTCTTACCGCGATCGCTAACGCCACGCCGGCCAATTCGGTTTTCCCCAGGTGGCCGCAGAACACCAGGCTGACAAAGCCGATCAGGAAGCTCATCAGCTGAGAAATGAACTGAAAGAATAAGAAAACGTCAAAGGTCGCTCCGTTGTCACCTTTGTGAAAAATGTGAAGACGCTAGCACAAACTCTTAACGCAAACATTAGCATGAGCTCTTTGAGAACATGTGAGGCTAGTTTGACGAGCTGGAAAGAGGAGAAGAAACTGATTTAAAGGTAGATTAGTCTAGCGAGCTAGCCCTCTAACTAGCTAGCTAGCTAATGTAGCTAGTTATTTTCAACTGATTCTCTGTGTCTGTCCATTGATCTACAGCAGGGGTAGGGAACTCCGGTTCCTCGAGAGCCATATCCTGCCTGTTTTAGAGTTCTCCCTAGTCCAACACACCTAATTCAATTGAACATGATCGTTTCGGGCTTCTACAGAGCTTGCTGATGAGATGATCCTTTGAACCAGGTGTGTTGGAGTAGGGAGGGATCTAAAACAGGCACGATATGGCTCTCGGGGAACCGGAGTTCCCTACCCCGATATGTTCCACAGCGGGTGGAGGCATTTAAGAATATCAGTGACCGTGAATGTTCATAAAACGCCTTGTTGCTATCAATGTGCAGTCTATCCTGAGGGCCAAGTGATGAAGGTAAACTCAACGGCAACATTTTAAACAAGTCCTATTCAAGTGCACGCTCCACACCATGTGACAAAATGAGGGAACAGAGAGGAAGAGTGCCTTTTTGATTTGCTGCAGGTAGATACTTCAATTTCGACTTTGGGTATAGATAGCCTCGTTAAAATTTGGTTTTAATGTGAAGAGGACTCAAACAGACATTGACTTATTTATGCTCCAACCATTTTTTTCAGAATGCAAAATATTTTCATGCAACAATAAAATTTCAGTGATGCAACAAACAATCGTTTTTTTGTTTTTTTTTTCATCATTTATACAACACCCAAAGAAAAAATACGAGACAGTGGAAATCCAAAATCCGTTAATTTGGGATTAAATTGATGTTCTGCTTCAATGGAGCTTTTACTTTAGATATCAAAACGGTTTTGTGGTTCCCGGTGTTTTGTTTTGGGGGGTTTTCAGAGGTGGACAGCAATGGCTCGATGAGTATTTACGGTTGCTGAGCCTTGGGCTAGCCTTATTTCACAACAGTAACATGTGGCACTATTTACTTAGACAGGTGCCACGGCGCTTGGTGTCATGTTTTGGTTTGTGACCAACAGGTGGCACTGTGGGGCTTTTCCCTGCAGCTGCACACCTGTTGGTCGTTAGGTAATTAGTGCTTTAAAAGGACTCCCAACCCGAGCATTCGTTGTCGGGTCATTGTTTGCTTTTGGCTGCTGTCATGTTTGTTTGATACTACTACCAGGTTTGTTTCAGTCATGTTTCGGTTGCTGTTATATTCAGTCATGATTTTTGTTTGATACTTTGGACTTTGTTCGTTTAGGATTTAGTTTTCTGTGTTTTATCAATACACTTCTTCAAATACACCCTGCTCCTACCTCGTGCCTGCTTTTTGGGTCCACCACCACCTTGCTTCGTGACACTTGGCAGGCATAAAAACAGATGCATCTTAATTTTTGTGGCAAGGCAAGTCTAGTTTACTGTGTTCAGGATCCCATTGCGCCTCACTGGCATCACAATTCACAATACTGAGGTAATATACTCTGATTGCTTGATACAAAAAGCGAAGTTCGTTCTTTCATACGTTATGATTAATCCATAGGGATCCTTGCATAAAATACACTGATAAAAGTGATTTCAACGAACACAAATCACAAGTTGTAAGTAACAGCATAAGATGGCTGCTCTCTGGCTTCATCTGAGAGGGGCCTAGTGATAGTCCAGTCATATGTATCAGAATCAGAATCATCTTTATTGGGCGGGCAAGTAAGTAGAAACACACAAGGAATTTGTCTCAGGTAGTACAGGCTACACTAGTATTATCAATATCAATAAACTACGATAAACAACATGACGAATAAGTATCGAAAGTTTTTCTGTAATGTAAGGGCACCATGGTGCAGTAGTACCACCCAATGACAGCTGTGAGACAATGTGTCGAGCAAAGATAAAGTGATCAGTGGTGGAATACAATACAAAAACGGTTGTTGGGGCAGATAATCGTTGCACCATTTTAAAGTGACCAGTAACAGTATTTGTAGAACAATTAAGTGTGCAATTCTACAGAAAATGCTTGTGCACGTTAAAGTGGTGCTGTGGAATAGAGATCAGTGACAGAGCTGGAGCTACAATGATTATTGCCGTAATGCTGTTCGACAGGGGTGTGCAAAAATGCAAAGAGCCACGATAGATTTGGGTTACTGTTTGGGGAGTTAATGGTGAGAGGGAAGAAGCGGTTTGAATGTGCTGGATTTGGTGTGCATGGATCTGTTGCGCTTGGCTGAGGGGAGTAGCCGGAAAAGGTGATGGGCAGGATGTGAGGGGGTCCAGTAGGATTTTCCATACCCTTGCCTTGGTTCTTGCGGTATGCAAGTTCTCAAAAGTGGGTAGTGTGGTGCCAATGATTTTCTTCCGCAGCCCTAGCTGTCCGTTGCAGTCAGGTTTTGACCTTTTTTTGTGGCGGCACCAAGCAAACTGCGATGGAGGAACACGGTGGCGGCACCAAACCAAACTGCGATGGAGGAACCTGTGTTTTTCCATCGCAGTTTGGTTTGGTGCCGCCATGACTGCTGTGTAGAAACTGTCTTATTAGCCCCCATGGCAGGCCGTGCTTCCTCAGCAGCCTCAGGAACTACATCCTCTACTGTGCCTTTTTCAGGATAGAGTTAATGGTGACCTCTCACTTCATGTCCTGGGAGACTGCAATTCCCAGGAAATTGAAGGTGTCGACGGTTGACACCGGGCTGTTGGATAGTTTGAAAGCTCAAAACCGACAAAGTACAGACTAGGTCACTGGTAAACAGAGCCAGGAAAAAACATAACAAAACGTCCTCTCAAAGGCAGTGCATGAGTTAAAAAAGTACCCCTCCTATCATCCGTTGTGAAATTTGTCACTTGATTGACATACAGAGCAGCCAGTCATACAACTGTTGCATGCCTCATCACACAGGCGCATATAACAGCGCTGAGTGGCAAATCTAACAGTTTTCATTTGTTCCGTCTACTCTAAACTTAATGTAAAAAGGTAAAAATGAATCGGGGAACATGTAATCCATTTAAATATTTCCATTTAGAGAATGATTTTTTCCTTTGGCGTGGCCCGATGGTCCAGTGGTGAGCCGCTAACCATTAGCGCATCGACCTCACAGTACAGACGTACTGGAAACAATTCCAGCTCCGGCTCCCTGTGTGGAGTTTGCATGTTCTCCCCAAGCCAGTGTGAGTTTTCTCCGGGTACTCCGGTTTCCTCCCACTTTCCAAAAACTTGAATGGAAGGTTAATGGAACACTCGAAATTGTCCGTAGTTGTGAGTGTGAGCGTGGATGGCTGTTTGTCTGTGTGCCCTGCGATTGGCTGGCAACCAGCTCAGGGTGTCTTCTGCCTACTGCCCGAAGATAGCCGGGATAGGCTCCAGTACGCCCCCGCGACCTTTGTCGCGACCTTGTTTTAGAAGTTCCCTCTTCCAAGACACCTGATTCAAATGATCATAATTGTTATTGGGCTTTTACAGAGCTTGCTGATAATTTTGATCCTACTGTTACAGCAGGGAGAGACCGAAAACATGCAGGGCTGTGGTTCTCTCAGACCGGAGTTGCCGACCCCTGGTGTAGAGGTACACTTGCCTGACTTGTGTGTGGGTAGTGTGAGATCGGTTCCATTCAGTGATGGTGTAGATGTGGTTGCAAATGGTTGTTCGTCTCTTTATGTGTCCTGCGAGTGACTGATAACCAATTGTGGGTTTTGTCAGATGGGATAGGCTCCAGCACCCTCTGCGACCCTGTTCAGGAGAGCGGTGTTGAAAATGGATGGATATATTGCATATTTTTCCAATATCATGCAAGCCTATTTTAAAATGATTAGTTATAGTGTATGGATGGTATCTTTGAGTATCGTTTCAGTACCCCGAGGCCGAACCAAGTGTCCTATTGTTTGGGAATCAAAATATGGAAAGCCTTGTTTGGATGAGATAGGGGAGGGGATGGGGGCTAGGTTCAAATAAATCACTCCCTGAAATGAAACGCGCTGTAATAAATACGAAAATGCTGCTTCCACTGTCTTACAGGAAGTCGCGCACACAATCATTTCCCCACGAGAACCCTCAGCAACAAGGTAGTGTAGAGATACTGTACTTCTTTTTCAAAACGGACTTTGTCTCCCCCTAGCGCGGCTATCTGACTCACTGACTTCCAGCAAACAAGAAAAAGGGGTTCCCATCCACCGTATGAGTTTGTTTCATCCTATAAATGCAACGTCAGAGTTTCCCAATACTTCCAAGCCTTAAAAACAGGTAATTACAGTTTTACATGGTATGCAGCTAGCGTCAATTCTATGTCTAGTTTGTACCTCTGTCTTGCTTGAGTTTGAGATCCGACTTCAGGAAGCGTGTTGACTACTTGTCTAAATTCTGACATTTTTTCTGCAAGTTAAACGAGTCAATACTTGTAGTACAACATACGCTAAGCAGGCTCCATGCCCGTCCCAGTGGAAGAGGAACATTAGTCCTGTTTTGCCGGCGGTTATTTTTTTTTAAAACTCCGATTCCTCGAGAGCCCCTGCTTGCCTGTTTCGTTGCCTCCGTACTCCAACACACCGGATTCAAATGATCAGCTCACCAGCAAGCTCTTTTGTAGCCCGAAACGATCATGAACAATAAATATATCTGAGCCCGTGAGCCGCACGCACCTGACTTCGATTACACCCCAATTGTTGCGTTCGTATGACGATCACACCGACGGCGTTTGGTGACGAAAGTGTGGAGATCTTTATATACATAGTAAGACGCGAAGACGCTTTCTCCACGAAGAAAGTGGAACATTTGTGCACGGTTGTGGCTCGCTGCATCGCTGAACACAAACCGCAAGTTCATGCCGTCTCCCCAACTCCGATGTTGTAGGTAGGAACCACACTTCCAAGAATGTAATGCCCATGTGGACAAAACAAAAGTCCTGGTACCCGTCCGTTGAAGAAAGGAAAGCCCACGATGACTCACTTCAAATAACTTGAAACTGACCAAATAATGTCAATAAATGGCATACTTAAAAAATAACTAAATAAATAAAGCTTCTGCAGCTGCGGTGAAAGCGCTATAAAATAGAGGTGAGTTGAAGATTGCTACATATCCCTAGTTTCACAGAATTAATGACCTGGACAAAAAAAATATGTAACTTTATATTGTCCCAAAGGAAGTCGCTGAATTCAAATTGTTGCATATTGGAGCCTCCTTTGGCCCACTCTTGAGCAAACTGCTCCAGCTGGGTTTCAAGACTGCATGTTCCATCAATAGATGTCCACTCAGGGGCATGCAGTCACCTTTGAAGGGGCAGGTGTTCAATAATAATAATAATAATAATAATAATAATAATCTTCTTTTCCTTTGGGCTTTTCCCTTCAGGGTCTCCACAGCGAATCAGTCGCCTCCATCTAACCCTGTTTTGCGCATCCTCTTCCTTCACACCAGCTCCCTTCATGTCCTCTTTCACGACATCCATAAACCTCCTCTCTGGTCTTCTCGGCCTCCCGCCTGGCAGTTCAAGACTTAGCATCCTTCTCCCAATATATATAAACCCTCTCTCCTCTGGACATGTCCAAACTATCTCAGTCTGGCCTCTCTGACTTTCTCTCCAAAACCTCTGACATGAGTTGTCCCTCTGATGTACTCATGCCTGATCCTATCCAACCTGGTCACTCCCAAAGAGAACCTCAACATCTTCATCTCTGCTACCTCCAGCTCTGCCTCCTGTCTTTTCTTCAGTGGCACTGTCTCCAGTCCAAACAGCATGACTGGTCTCGCCGCAGTTTTCTACACCTTTCCTTTCATCTTAGCTGAAACTCTTCTATTGCACATCACACCTGACACTTTTCTCCAGCCGTTCCAGCCTGCCTGTCGATGCTTCTTCACCTCTTTTCCGCACTCTCCATTGCTCTGGACAATTGACCCCAAGTGCTTAAAATCCTCCACCTTCTTTATCTCTTCTCCCTGTAACCTCACTCTTGTACTTGGGTCCCTCTCATTCATTCGTCTGTCAGCCTGTCCATCACCATAGCGAATAAGAAGGGGCTCAGAGATGACCCCTGGTGAAGTCCCACCTCCACCTTGAATTCCTCACTCACGCATACAGCACACCTCACCGCTGTCTTAAGTCATCATACATGTTCTGCACTGCTCTGACATACTTCTGTCACCCCAGAATTCCTCATACAATACCACATTTCTTCTCCTTAAACATCCTTAAAGCAAATACTGCATCTGTCATACTCTTTTTTTTTTTTTTTGGCATGAAACCATACGGCTGCTCACAAATGCTCACTTCTGCTCTTAGTCTAGCTTCAACTACTCTTTCCCATAGTTTCATTGTATGGCTTAGCAACTTTATTCCTCTGTAGTTACGACGACCCTGCACATCTCCCTTGTTCTTAAAAATGGGCACCAGCACACTTCTCCTCCATTCCTCAGGCATCTTCTCACCATCTAAGATCTTGTTGAACAACCCAGTCAGAAACGCTACTGCTACCTCTCCTAGACACTTCCATACCTCCATTGGTAAATCATCAGGCCCGAGTGCCTTTCCGCTCACTTCATCCTTGCTAATCTTTGCTACTGTGACAACAGTCACCTCTTCTACTCCATGTTCTTTCTCATTTTCCTCATTCATCAACTCTTCAAAGTATTCTTTCCATCTTCCCATCACACTGCTGGCACCTGTCAGTACATTTCCATCTCTATCCTAAATCACCCTAACCTGCTGCACATCCTTACCAACTCTGTCTCGCCATCTGGTATAGATGGAGTCTCTCCCTCCTTGCTGTCCAGCCTAGCATACAAGTCATTGTAGGCCTCATGTTTGGCCTTTGCCACCTCTACTTTCACCGTGCGCTGCATCTCCCTGTACTCCTGTCTACTCTCTTCAGTCCTCTCAGTGTCCCACTTCTTCTGAGCTAACCTTTTTCTCTGCATACACTCCTGCACCTCCTCATTCCACCACTGAGTCTCCTTATCTACTTTCCTTCCAGATGATACACCAAGTATTTTCCTACCTGTTTCCCTGATCACATGAGCTGTAGTTTTCCAGACATCTGGAAGCACCTCCTGACCACCCAGTGCTTGTCTCAACTCCTTCCTAAAAGTTATTCGACATTCTTTCTTTTTCAGCTTCCACCATTTTGTCCTCTGCTCTGCTTTTTTGCTCTCTTCATCTTCCTCACCACCGGAGTCATCCTACACACCACCAACCTATGCTGTCTGGCTACAATCTCACCTCCCACTACTTTGCAGTCACTGATTTCATTCAGATTGCACCGTCTACACAAAATATAGTCTACCTGTGTACTCCTGCCTCCACTCTTATAGGTCACCCTATGTTTCTGCCTCTTCTGAAAGAAAGTATTCACTATAGTCATTTCCATCCTCTTACCAAAGTCAACCACCATCTGTCCTTCTGAGTTCCTCATATGGAGCGCAAACCTGCCCATCACCACCTCATCTCTGTTTCCTGCACCAACATGTCCATTGAAGTCTGCACCAATTACAACTCTCTTACTTCTAGGGATGTTCTGGATCAAATAATAATAATTTAAAAAAAAATAATAATAATAATAATAAATAAAGAGGGGTGGGGCACACCTATAAATGATGGCATTCCTGCACCGTCCACGCACTCAGGGTTCGAACCCATGCACTCCACCTCTCCACTGATCAAACTATGAGACATGTTTTGCATGTTTTTTCTGCCTTAAACACTACTTGTTATGTTCTGTAAGAACACTTAAACAATGAAAACAGTGACAAATTTTGTCCTGAGATTTCGTCATCGCGTGCCATGCACAGATTCAAGACACCAGCACCAAAGCATAACCTAGCCACTTCCGTGTTTCACTATTACGTTTTGTTGTATCTTCGTACACATGGGGCGAGGGCAAAGTTATTGGTGACAGGAAAACACAGTGACCGCTTCAATAAATTTAAACCAATGAGATTGGAATTTGCTAAAATGAATGGCGATTAGCAAAATATTGAACTATTCAGAACAGTCCATGGTCTAAATCAGGTGTGGGCAACTCCGGTTCTTAAGGGCTGCTGTCCCCTGTTTTTGATGTCTCCCTCCTTCAACACACCTGATTTAAATGATCGGGATAGTTATCCAGCTTCTGCACAGCTTGCTGATGAACTGATCATTCGAATCAGGTGTATTGGAGGACGGAGACATCTAAAGATTCAGGATAGTGGCCCTCGAGGACCGGACTTGCCCACCTCTAGTCTAAATCCTACTGGACATTTGTTGGAGCTGAAATATGAAGTCTAAAGAACGCATTCTTCAAACGTGGGCCAAGAGATGCACATTGAGTATTCAAAAATTGTGTAACATTAACGGTATCATTTTTGTCTAGACCACATACCTAAAAAAACTGAAATGGTTGGACCACAAAAAAAAATGTCTGATTAGTAGTATCTGTTCATTTTGATCTATCTTGGCAAGTTATACAATGATCAGTGTGGGTACCAATAATTTTGTCCATATCTGGATGCAATATGAATTGACCTCCAATGAGAGTTTCCCTGGATTCGAAAAGAAACTGTTCCGTTAAGAAACAAAAAAGGCCAGCATGTCGGGAGCTTATGCAGCCACACAAATGCGGTGAATGTAAGGTGGGAAAGAAGCTTTTGAATCATGTAGAAGGATAGAAGCAATGAGAAGAGCAGCCTGTTTGCTGGCAAAATGGTACTAGGCAGCAGTAGTATTGTGCCTGCCTATTTCCAGGATCAAGAACAGATACTATATTTCTAAAATAACAGTAACACAGCCTGTATCATCTGACAGTGTAGAAGCAAAAATTGTACGACAAAGCACTAAAGGAACACTGTTGTGTAACAAACGTGCATGCAATCATTCATCCATTATCCGAGCCGCTTCTCACAAGAGTTGCGCTGGAGTCTATTCCAGCTGCTGACTTGGGGCAGTAAGTGTGTTTGACGGCAAAATGGTTGCCAGCCAATCGCAGCGCACACATAGACAAACTACCATCACTTTCACAGTGAATGCAATACGGTGTATAACTATTTGAGAGCACTCAGTACCTTAACCCCACTGGCATCAATCTTACACCTGTTCTTCATTGCATCAAGTGTGGGCTGGGATGAATTCACTTACTGTTTTCCCACCTCTCACCTCCCACTGTCTCTTTTGAAGCCTCGAGCCTGCGCCTTAGCAACTGCGAAGGTGGAGTTTGTCGGCAAGTCATGTTGGACTTCAGCAAGTGGCCTCTGCTCCTGTTGTTGAGCACCGAGGAGCTTGCCACAATCCAACAGGCCTGTGTCTTTGGAGCATCTGCGAATGAGGCCATCTACATCACAAACGACAACAAGGTGCTCCACTGCATTCCCTTATCTTTTATTTAGCTATGTGTGTTGTTCCACCTTTTGTGTTCAAATGACTGTTATTTAAGCGTTATGACCCTAGCACACTGATGCTATTCCTTAGTGTGTCTAGCGTTTTCCATTGTTTGTTAGCACTGAGCCAGACGGGCTTTCCTAAGGCAAAATTATGTTCGTGGGTGTTTTAAATATATGTATAATAATGTTTAGTTTGACCGTACAGGAAACAGCTTGTAGAGGTGCAACGATTAATCGACAACTAATCAATTCTCAAATAATCAATATTTTTTTTGATAATCGAATTGCAACTTTTTATCATTTAAATTGTTCAAATCTTCAGAATTTCAGCTTCTTAGTAGTAGATATCCAATTCCTGTAGTCCTCCACTGATTATGTTGAATCAAAATAAAACATTTGTTTTTACTTTGGATCACAATGCTCCACATGTTTGCCTAGTTTCTGGCATGTTATGAACCAAACCAGGAAATGAATCATAATTTTTTGTGCATTTTCAGCAATGTCAATTTGAAATATTGTCATGTCTTTAAAATGAAGGGACATGTTTGTTTGTTTGTTTTTTTAAATCGGATTCATCCATTGTTTGACAAAATAATCCACAATCAGTTATTAAAATAGTAATTTGTTGCTATAATTGCCAGTCAAAGCAAAAAAAAAAACCAATCCGAATGATGACAGATTATGAAAAAACTCATTTTTAAAATGTATTTTATTATTATTCATTGAAGTGACATGTCACACAGGTATTTGTGTTCGGCTTGAACTGCAGTAGCTGCCTGGGAACAGGAGATGGTATAAGCACCATTGTGCCGAAGCAACTGAGCTGCCTGGAGGGGAAGAAGGTGGTTAGCCTGAGCTACGGCAGTGGGCCGCACATCCTGCTGGCAACGGAGGGTAACCACAAGCTTGTTTCAATTAACAACCTTTGCCCATCCACAACAGTCATTTCAGCATGTATGGGAATACACAAACAACATCCATAAATTTCATTAGAGGCTTAGTTTGTAGACGGTTGGTAGATGTCGAGGATCCAGATAAAGGTACACTAAGAATTGTCAGAATATCGGGTAGTGTGCCTTGTCAGGTAAGGACTGATGGAATACATTCTGTAGCCTAGCTGAATATGTTCATCGCGGCTTTGCAAAGGCAACAATTGTTATGGTGGCATGAGACTTTTTTTACATGACACTGCACTTAAAATATGTCATTTTCTTAGATGGGAAGCTATTTGCTTGTGGGCACAATGGTTTCTGCCAGCTGGGGATCGGGACGGCCAACCAGGAGCTGTCCCAGGTGCTGGTCACTGCCAACATTCAAAACAAGAAAGTAAAAGAGGTGGCGTGTGGTGCACATCACTCCATGGTCCTTACAGAGGATGGAGAGGTAGCGTTTCCAACAAGACTATTCACAAGTCTCCACATCTATCATTTGAATGTGTCATTTTCCAAAATGATAGGTCTTTGCATGGGGTTTTAATGACTACGGCCAGGTGGGTTCAGGTTCCGTAGCCGTCCAGGCTTTCCCCTTGAAGGTGGGCGGCTCGTTGCAGGGTAAGACCGTGATGGGTATCACATGTGGCCAGTCCTCCTCCATGGCTCTGCTGGACAACGGAGAGGTGAGGCCCCTGTTGTAGAATTGGGCCAAGTCAACATCGCTCTGTAACCATTTTGTCTTGATCTAGATTCATGGGTGGGGCTACAATGGCAACGGGCAGCTGGGTGTAGGTAACAACAGAAACGAGCTGATGCCTCGTCGCCTCTCTGCTCTGCAAGAGTCCTGTATAAAGCAGGTATGGATTGCCACCTGCTGCGGTGTAATTCTTCCTCACGGATGCATGTTGCAAGTTTTCTCCTCTGTAGGTGGTGTCAGGCTTCGGCCACTCCCTCGCGGTAACGGATAAAGGACTGCTTTTTTCATGGGGCGCAAACACATTCGGCCAGCTGGGAACTGGAGACAAGAACAACTGCTTTAGCCCTGTGCAAGTTATGGCCGATGAAGAGAGGTACATAGAAAAAGAACACGGCAAAATATCCAGTACAATCTTCATTAAATGGATTATTGGGGAATAATGTACAACCGAAACATTTTTTTCCGTGGCCTTGAAACACCGAATACAGTACAATACAAAATTATTGTGCCTATAAATATACAAATGCTTCATATTGTTTGATCCAATTGCACTTTGCTGGGGGTTGGGGGAAGGATCACGGTGTGCATCTGCTCACATTCGTGAGCCACAATGTTAGCCCTTCCTTTTTCCGCCTCTGTTAGCATTCAACACCGTTACGCAAAAAATGTGTGGAAATAACATTGCCGAGAGATGTGTACATTGCTGGCTCCAGTGAAAACAACAGCCATTGAAATGAATAGGAACATAGGCTGGTTTTGAGCTTCAGTACGTGCTCATTTATGGTAATGCTAAGCTAATGTCCATGTTTGATGGGGCGGGTTCCCTTGCTAATATGGCCGCCGCATTTTTGGGTTGGATGTATTTTAAGAGTCCCCCAAATGACACCCCTACGACTCACACAGCAACCCCCCACCCTCCAAAATGAATCAAAAAATAAAAAATTGGCCGAAAACCAGCTTCATCAATCAACACATTATGTCTCTCGGAACAGGACGCTTTAAAAAGTCTCATGGACATGGTGTTATTGGGAAATAACTTCTCCCAGTGATATTTTTTCATCTCAGGTTTGTAGAGGTGGCAGCATGCCATTCGACCAACATTTCAGCGGCCAAGACGCAGAGTGGCCAGGTGTATATGTGGGGTCAATGTCGGGGTCAAGCAGTTGTCATGCCACGCCTCACCTACTTCACCAACACAGACGATGTGTTTGCCTGTTTCGCTTCACCACCGGTCATGTGGAGACTGGTGTCTGTTGGTGAGAAGCACTTCAATGTTTTATTTACAGCGGATACACTAATCACTGCATGTTTTACGTTGGTCTAGAGCAAAATGACTTCCTGACAGTTGCGGAGGCACTGAGGAAAGAATTTGACAGTCCTGAAACGGCAGACCTCAAGTTTAACGTTGAAGGCAAATGCATCCATGTTCACAAAGCGGTGCTGAAGATCAGGTGTGTGTGTGTGTGTGTGTGTGTGTGTGTGTGTGTGTGTGTGTGTGCGTGTTTTTTTAAATAGTAATTGACTGCGGGTGTCCGTGAGAATACAAACAATTACGATATTCATCGCTGCGCAATGCTATCTTTTTGTTATGCACGTTTAAATGTTTTCAAGGTGTGAGCATTTCCGCTCAATGTTCCGCTCCCAGTGGGTGGAAGGTCGTCAGGAAGTGATTGAGATCAACCAATTCTCGTATGCCATCTACCGTTCCTTCCTGCAGTTCCTCTACACAGACACTGTTGACCTTCCACCTGAAGATGCCATTGGTCATCTATTACACGATCAATGTCTGCTGCGCCTGGCCATAGATGTGCATATGCATTGTTTTTGTGCTTGTTCTTCAGGCCTGCTGGACTTGGCCACCTCCTACTGTGAGAGCCGCCTGAAGCATCTGTGTCAGCAGATCATCAAAAGAGGAATCACGGTCAAAAATGCCTTCACCCTGTTTTCTGCTGCCAAACGATTTGATGCAGAGGTACAATATACCGGGGTGGACATTTCTATTGCTGTTAGTTGATTTGATTCTTTTAAAGAATGACTCTGACAAGCGCCACTTGTACGAATACATATCCGATTTTGACCATAGCAGAAGGCGACACCTCGTGTACAGAGAGCTTTATTTGGCTGTGGTGAAGCTCCAAAACTCTACTTTGCTCTTCATTTCTAGGACTTGGAGGAGTTTTGCTTCAGATTTTGTATTAGCCATCTGACTCAGGTGACTCAGACACCAACCTTCAGTCAAGTTGACGGAAACATGCTGAAAGGGTTCATCATCAGAGCAAGCTATTGTGGAGCCTTCAGGTACTAAGTCCCTCTCAGTTATGGTTTTTTTTTTTTTAATGCTGGATGAGCCGCCCAGTGGCACTTGAGATGTGTGCAGGACTTTTATGCTGACCACAGTCTGCCAGTCGGACTTTTTGTCTTGGCCAAGAAAACCAAACATTTATTTCACTTTTGTGTCAGTGTATGGGATCATTCTGATGTGGGATATGTTTTTAAACTTCAACAGTACGCTGTTTAAAGCATTTAGCCCAGAACACATGACCGCTGTAGTGGAAATTAAATGTTGTTTCTCTTTGACCCAAAATAAAGAAGTATTTGATGTATGTTATGAAGCTTTAAACCTCCACTCAGCAAAAGTAAGTGACTTTTTTCCCTAGTTTGTCTTCTGGTAGTTCTTGTTGTGAGAAAATCCCAACGACCCCAATTTGAGTCAAAATCAAGTCCTCTGATAATGTTTAAAAGCTATGAAAGACTATTAGGGCACTGAATGGCAAATACAGGATTAAATCTGTAATTTTTGTAATTTCTATATTTTGAGTAAAACTCTTTTGTTGTGATTAAAAAAATGCATGTTTGAAGGAAAAGTTATCTATTTGAGAAAAGAAAAAGATTCCTATTTGACAATGGTGAAACTTGTACATTTGATGCATAAACCATGCAAGGGACTTGCTGTGACGACCCCCTGATAGGACAAACTCAAGTCATAATTTTTTAAAGGTACAATATTATGAGTAGTTGTAATGCTATACTGTATATGAGGAGTAGCAAGGGGAGGCAGTTGGTATTCTGCCTCTACACTGTGGCAGGCAGAACTACATTGGTCAAGCTGTGGGAGCACAAAAGTTTACGTTCTTCTTCTGGGCAGATACCTGGCTAGCTTGCCTCCTAAGCATACTGTTTAACCATACATGTCTACAACTAGGCTAAGTGTCTTCATCTTTTTGGTCGAAAAGGATTTGATCCAGACTGTACCGCAGGTGACAAAGTTGGAAAGATCATCCATACCTGAGCATTAAAAAGATTCAAAACATTCATCTGGACTAGGACTGATCAAGGAAGACTTTCTTGACCGGCAATATTTTTTAATGAGATGGAGAGCAGCGAAAAATAATACAATATAGAAATAATTTTAATATTCAACAAACGAACAAGCATAAATAAAATACCAGTAGTTTGTTCAGAGACTGTGCAGTTTTGGTGTCGCTGGGCTTCCAAATCTGCCTGCTGATATGTCAAGTGCTCGCAAACGACTCAAAAGCAGGCAAATGCTGATCCCTGAAATTGCTCAAGATCTGAAGAAAGAAGTTGTGTCGGGAGGCAAAACAAGGCCAGAGTGTAGCCAAACAAAATATGTTCTTAACAGGCTATTTACAGCACAACACCAGTTCGTACAACTTGTTATAGTCGCCATTACTGAACTCCTCTGCTTTTTTTTTTTAATAAATCTCGACAGTATTTTTATAGCAACACTGACACCTAGTGTGTAGTCAGAGAACATGTACTAGTAATCACTTTAAAAGACTGATTCACGTTTTTGAGACACACAGCATATTCTTCAATCCGACACTTATCATTTATTTTCCAAAGCCACGCAGAGCCGCACCATAAGGATGGAGGAGCCGCATGTGGCTCCAGAGCCGCGGGTTGCCGAATAATGCGCTAGGTAATAGTACACGTACTGTTTGCTATGGCTGTACTCATTGCGAGAACATGCCATGGTTTGATGGCAAGCAACAGCCTGTGATTCATTGTTGCAAGCTCGTTTGGTGGACTGTGTGATATTTGAATTTTAATTTGAGACAAATCGGATTTTATAGATATTGTTATATACAGGTATTGTTTTTTGAAGTTATATTTTTGCTATATATACAATATTTTTAAGTAATATGAATTCCTTTTGGCCTGTTTTGTGAACATCTGTGGCCCTCACATATCCTAAGTTTAGATGCACACTTACCAACCAATAAAAGTTGTAGTGATAACACGCCATTGAAGTTGGACTTTTTGCACCATTACAATACTAACTACCAGCAGTCTTCATATCTTCCATTATGGTCAGTAGCACACTTTGCACTTTAAAGTATTTTCCTTGTAGGCCTATTAAATGTGAATTAATTTCTTTAGACTTTCTCAGTCTCTTTTTGGAACATATTGCAGGCGCAAAATTCAAACTTAATTATGCAAAACAAAAACAAGGTTTATCAGTTTGAACATGAAACATTTTGTCTTTGTAGTCCATCCATTTTCTAATCCGCTTATCCTCACAAGGGCTGCGGGTGTGCTGGAGCCTATCCCAGCTGTCTTCAGGCAGTTCTTCAGACACCCTTAGGTTGCCAGCCAACTGCAGGGCACACATTGACGAACAATCATTCGCACTCACAATCACACCTAGGGACAATTTAGTGTTCCATTCACCTGCTATGCCCCCGCAGGCATAGGGACAACATGCAAACTCCACACAGGAAGGCCGGAGCTGGAATCGAACTCTGCACCTTTGTGCTGTGAGGGTGACGTGCTAACCAATCGTCCACCATGGCGCCCTATCTTTGTAGTGTATTCAGTTAAATATAGGTTGACTGTGATTTTCCAGTTTTTATGTTCAACGCAAAATCCCAACTTCATTGCCATTGGCTCTGTAAATGCAAACTTAACTTCAGGGTAGAAATTAAACTGAGGTATAAAGAGGTTTAAATTTATTCTGACTTGAATTTAAACGAGGTATCAGGTTTGGTGCAACAGGATTTCAATTCAAATCGTAAATTAATCTTGTTTTGAAGTAAAACATTGTTGGTGCAATCCATCCGAAGTGTTGACAGATGATGTGAGCGAAGACATGAGTGCTTGGCGTTGTCAGGAGGATGCAGAAGCTAGACTGATCGAAAAGGATGACACGCTCTGGGGACCCCTAGCGGAACTAGCCGAAAGGGAACGAAACGCCATTATCTTCGGAGCACATTTTGTGACTGTAAGTGCGTGTGCGCGTTTATGCGCGCGCACGCGTGTTCGTGTGTCTGTGTGTCTGTGTCTGCGCGCGCGCGCGCACACACTGCAGCAGATTTTTTATTAGTGATGGGCGTTAACACGCCCACGTGATTACGTCATTCCTTATTTGCGGAAGTCACCCGGTGATCAAGAAACGTATCAGTGTTCTTGTGCAAACGCAGAAAGACCAAAAGCAGTACGTCGTGTTTAACGTCAGATACGAAAAGCCCTCTGTAAGAACGCTCGTCCTGGTCGCGGAGACCGAATTAAACGACGGTGAGCGCACGAAACGGCCATCGTACGTTCTTCCGACCTTTGCCTAGCAAAGTGTTGGACTGTCTAAGTTAGTGCTAGCAAGAAATACGGACCACAGATAGCAATTGAGTGAAACTCCGTTTCATGCATGAAACGTGACAGCAACGTGTTTGTAGACGCTTGGTTGGCACTCGGGTACTTTCGAGTGTTTATAACATTCTACAACTACGGGACCGCTACGCCTTTCGCTTTCCGTTGAGGTCGAGGAACCCGAGTGGGGAAGTCTGAGGGGACCGCCCGAGGCACTACTGGTCACGATAGGTACTCCGTGGCCGACTTCTGCGGTACGTTGATTGGATGGAAGAAAGCTGCAGAGAGAGTCCAGCCGAATCAGGCCAGGCATTGCCTCTCACAAGAGACTCCAGCAGTCAGACCATCAGCGTAGTGCAAGGTTGGGCTCGATTGCCAATCGACGAACTAAAAAGAGCAGCAATATGTATGATTGTGTTTTTATGGTGCAGGTCTTGGCCCCAGGTTCTCCAAGATCAACCTGTTTAGCTTGTTGAGTTTGTGGCTGGAGCTGTTCCCTCAAGAGCGACCAGAGGACAACAACAATCCGGTTGGTGTAAACATAGCAGCTGATCGTTCACATTTCAGTAGTAGTTTCGTCTGACCCGCGTTGTTCTAGATCCGCAGCGTGGGTCTCGTGGTGGTGCGGGAGAGTAAGGTGGTGGGGCTCCACTATAGTGGTCATGAGCTCCACGCGGGCCAAGCAGCCATAATCCAACACGCTGCCCGCTTGGCCGACTGTCAGCTGTACTTCTCTCGGCGACCATGTGCCACCTGCTTGAAGATGATCATCAATGGTGTGCAGAGCTGTCATTAGTTTGAGTAATTAATCAAGTGTCTTCAGGGTGTCGATCCCGCCGTGATTTAATGTTGACATCAATTCAGTGGATTGTGTTTGCAGCTGGAGTGAGTCAGATCTCCTTTTGGCCTGGAGACCCCGAGGTCAGCATGCTGAGATCCGGCCCCCACGCTCCTGCGGGCCAGATCTCCGAGGAAGCCACGCTAGACGCTGTGGCTACAGAGAAGCTCAAGTCCAACAGCCGCTCGCACATCTGCTTGCTACTGCAACCTCTGGCAACTGGCATGGTGCAGTTTGTTGGCGAGACGTCCAGAGAGTGTGATTTCATGGCGACGCTGACCGATGATGACCCCGGCCTGAACACAGAGGAAGTCTTCTGCAGGTGTTTGAACATGCCTTTTTTTTTTCTTTGCTGCCATTCAGTTCAGATAAAGCAGTCCACCTAGAATGACGAGAATGATTTGGGCTGTTCCTTAGTGAACAAGAGAAACACTTTGAAGATTTCTCCAAACGCTTCCTGATTGAGGACTGCCATCAGCACCGAGAGATTTTGAACCAAATGCATCTGGAGAACTTCTGCGTGGAGCCCTACTTTTCCAACCTCCGACACAACATGAGGCAGGTGGTGAAAGTTCTGGCTGCCGTGGTGGCTGGGGTGCCACAACAACACTGCGGATTTCACCGGTGAGACTTGCTCTGTAAACCGCCCTTGTATTATGAATTTTTTAAAGAATTTTGGTGTGTCTGCAACAGGGAACCTGCGGCCCCTGAGACATTACTCACCAGCTCGGCGTCGCCCCCTCATCATGAGGGAGTGTCCCAAGAAGTCGCCCGTCATTGCATCATCCAAGCCAGGCTACTTGCTTACAGAACAGGTCTGCTCAGAGTCGCTACAGCTCAACTCTTTGAGCGCCGTAGAAGTGAAATGCCATCAATTGGAATCGTAACGAGCGCAGTCGATGTCAAATTGCTGTCAACTACGTTTTTTTTTTTTTTGTAATGGGAATGGGTGAAGAAAAGTTCTGGCCAACTCTGGTTTCATAATTTAGCTCGGAAAGTAAAGAAAAAAAAAACTAACTATCGACAGTAAATGGCAACTTTGGATGTCCTTTAGATGAGCTCACCATACGTCACAATGTGTGAGCTCCTGAAACATGGCGGGCGGACCCTTGGAAATGAGATCGTTAAACGGCAGCTTCTGATTGTGCAAAGTGTCTGTCAATGTTTAAATCTACTGCAGAGTCACAAAGTGAAGAAACGATGACGGTGATTACTGTATTTGAATTTAGAAGGAGTAACATTGATGGGACGTATGCATGCACGCATGCTACTCACCACTATGATAAATAGTGTGCAAACAATCTGTAAAAAAAAAAAAATTGTCAAATGGTGTTACACTGGTGAAATTTCTAAATACATTATTCTGCCATCAAAAGCACATTTAATTGTTGGTATTTTCGGAAAAGGATTGTTCAGATGCGGTGACACTCAAGCAAAAATTATTAGCATCAAAGTCACTGTTGTGCATAAAATAGATATCTTTTCACAAAAGGGTTGGGTTTTTTCCCCCCAAAAATTGGTGATTTAGGTGAAACTGCTGATTACTAAAAAATGGAATAAGGTAGAAAGCACCTTTTTGTGTGATGAAAGAATGGAATTTCATCTTTCATTTGACAGTTTTCTGTTTACAAAATGCTGTAAATTGGCTGGCACTTGATAATTTTTTTTTTTTTTTTTTTTACGGCTGGCATTGAAAGAATTACGAATGCGTATGCATTTTTGAACATCTCGAAACAGGTATCTTATTATTTTTGTCAAATTTCCCCAAGGATTAAAGAAAATACAGCGCATTACTTTTCTCGCTTTTTAGAGATTTTTTTTTACTTGTTGAAATTCACACTTGATGGTGGGCAGGCACTTCAGGCACATTTTTAGACATAAAATTATATTTTCCATACTGTATCCCCTTTAATATTGTTTTCAAATTGTATCCTGGAACCTTTTTTCTATTTATCATTTCAGAGGACCCTAAAGTAGGTGTTGGCGCCGTTGTCTGGGCCAGCAGACGGTTGGTAAGTTCACTTCTTGTTTTTTTGCTGTCGTTTGGACTTTGCCACAGAATTGATCTCACAAGCATGTGCGGAAGAAAAAAGGTGTCCCTCTCCTGTCCCAGGCTGGCCTTAATGGACTCGGTCGTCTGTCCCTGGTGGGTTGTGGCTACAATGCTTACCCAGCGGGCTCGCAGTACGCCGAGTACCCACTCATGGATGACAAACAGGAGGACCGAAAGCGGCGCAAGTACCGCTACATTATCCACGCTGAGCAGAATGCCCTCACCTTCAGGTATCGACCAGGCGGCGGTCACGTTGCTCCGCTCGACAGCAGTTTGACGGCTCTGATGTTTCTAGGACTCGCGATATCAACCCGGAGGAAGCCGCCATGCTGTTTGTGACGAAGTGTCCATGTGACGAGTGCATCCCTCTGATTAGAAGTGCAGGCATCACGCACATTTACACCACCGACCACGACCGTGACAGGAACAAAGGAGACATTTCTTACCTCCGATTCAGCAACTTGAAGGGAATCCAAAAGTTCATCGTGAGCAAACTGATCTGTTTTCCTCCTTTTTTTAAAAAAATATCTTTTGTTTTTGCTGCGCCCTGGATAAGTCCAGAAGCTGAATACTGCCATTTGGCATACTCAGGATTCCCCTAACAGTTAAACATTTTCTGTATATGCCATAAAGGTATATGCCATAAATTGTCCGGTCCCTGTCTCGCTCTTGAATGCAGAGGAAAACATACATTTCTTAATATATTTGTTTTTAACCCACGGCCTTGACCTGCATGTTTCCTGTTCATTCATTTTTCATTTTGATTTACTCAAATCCACGAGCTGTTTTATTGGAAGTTATTTTTGCTTTTCATATTGTGTCGTTGCACAAGCAGTATATTTTTAATGCTGTTAATTGCTCCTGTTGGCAGTTTATTTTTTATTTTTTTCTCTCGGGTCTGCCCTTCTAGAACAGGAAGTCTTTGGTTGAGCAGATAGCTGACAGTTCCCCAAATGTGGGGCAATGTGTTCTTGCATCATCAATGTTCATTCAGCATTTTATGAAGAATTTTTAGGGCTTGAAAAAATGTTGAATTTGGATTGTATTTTATTTGTAAAGCAACTGTCTTGTTTCCACAGTGGCAAAGGGACCCTGTTGCATCTCCTTTGAACATCACCAGTAAGCGCCGTCTTGTAAAATGTCAATGATCTACTTGTAACCCGCCTAACGTCTAATATCGCATCTTGGCTTCCAGATGGTCACAGTAGCAAGCGCAACAGGGAAGAGACGCAGGAGAAGCACAGCATCAAGAAGCTCCGCGACAGCAGATCTAATAACTTGCCCCCCGTCAGCTGAGCGTCAGCCCCCCGAACAGTGGCACCGCATGTGCACATTGGAACTGAACTGGCAGCGTAAATCTTCCAAAGATTTGCGTGTACGCCACTTGGATCAGCATCGAGACACACGAAAACTGAGCTGACCACACTGACCTCATCGCTCAGCAGCAGTTTAGAGTACATTGAAGATACTGTATAACCCTAATGTGGGTTGTGGTTGTCATTATGTAAGTACAGTAATCCCTCGTTTATCATGGGGGTTACGTTCCAAAAAGAACCAGTGATAAGTGAAATCCGTGAAGTAGTGAACTTTATTTTTTTAACAGTTATTATACAATACTTAACTATATATACAACGAAATCAAAGACCAAAACCTGTTTTCACGCCCAATTACAAAAAAAAAACAAAAACGTTTTCAACAAATAACTACAATAGTTTTTGGAAATACTGTACTGTCGACACGCGGCGCCGCCGACACGTTGATTCAAAGGGTTAAAAGCGTTAAAAACTGCACTAAAAAAAATCCGTGAGACAGCGAAGCCCCGGAAAGTGAACCGCGTTAGAGCGAGGGATCACTGTATTGAGTTGTTTTAGATGTATGTGTGATTCCTAGTTAATGTCCAGGGTTATGTATTTTAATGGACTAATGATGGTTGTGATTTTTGTCATTCTGTTTGTAATAAATAGGATATGCACGAATGCGACATAGCGCCAACAGATGCAGCTTGATTCCACCGCTTTTAAATTCAGTCAAGAATTCCCAACTTCCACTTGGCTGATAAGAATGCTTTAATCACGAGGCTTTAGTCAGCCTGGTGTAACTTGAGGCTGCCTGCCTGCCTGCAAACCTTGTGACAAATGAAAGTACAGAGATTGAGTTTCCATCCTTATATTCATTCTCGGTATAGTACACAATGAAGCTAGCTGCATCTCGTACGAGATGAAAAGCTAGCAACGAGATCCAGAATGCGGACAAGACTTGGTCAAACATCCACAGGGAAATGAACGACTCATTAAAGCTTAAGTTTTGTGTGCGTGAGATGCAATTTGTCATTTTTAAACCAACTTTTGATGTTGTAAGATTTTGCACATTTTGGAGTCCTTGTGGGTTTCCACGGTTGCCACTCCACTGTAATCCCAAACTGTTGGCCAAAGCAGCTGCATACTGCCTAATCACATCAAAATTCCAGTCCAGAGCAGATTGCTTTGACAAGTATGCTTCCCCTTCAAAGATACAAGTAAACAAAATAGAAAAACACCGCAAACTAAAATGGCACTTCTGAATCTTCCACTCATCTGAATCGGACCCAAACAAAGCAAAGACCACTTGTCACTCAGTCTCTGCACCATAGTATAAATACACAGAACAGCATGAACACATTGATTAGCCCAGACAACCATTTATAAAATACAGAAAGTGCTATGAGGTGCAGTGAGAAGAATTAGTTGATAGCCCAATTACACGCCCTTCATTTCAAAATCAAGAGTCATCACTGTTGGCAACATCTGACGTTCATTCACAGGATCGTGCCCACGGGCTGTTAAAGCAGTGAAACGCATCCTTTACACGGGACATTTGTTTAGTTCAGTTTTGACTCCGTAACCAAACTTTGTATGACCAACTAAGTGTTGAGGGGTGAGACTAATATTGTGCAGCAATGCCATTCCTGGCATTTTAACTGCTGGTGTTGCCCACTCAGCCAATCAGATGCTGCCAACCAAATGAGTCGTGGCACTGCTACATACTAATCATTGAGAGAAAAAAAAACAATTACAAAAGGTGAGTGATTGAGAAACTATTCTTGCACACATTTTTTGTGAAGCAAAAAAAGAAAAATACAAATACCTTTTTTTTTTTGTTTAAATAGCTTGTTTTTTTCCTACAACTTCCTATTGATAAACAATTGAACTAGAGGGTGGAGGGGCTTCTCTAGGACGCTGGTTTCTTAAGATCCCTGATCTGTTTGATAAGGTAGGTTTTCTCGTCGTTGAACTGCTCATCGTCCGTGCGGTCCTTCTGGAAGTTGCTCAGGAAGTCAATCAACTTGGACTGGTTCTTGAGCAGAATGTCAACAATCGGCTGTGTCTTGTTGGGGTTGGCCACAAACACCTGCGGATGAGCATAGACGCACACCTTTTGAACGCAACTTTTCCCAAAGGAAAATGGTCCTGACATTAAAAAAAGACAAACTACATCATGCATGACGTCACGAGTAGTGACAGTATATTCCTCTGTTCCTCAAGCGGGCATCAAACGGGGAACTCGGCACAAACAGACTCGCATTCAAACATTCGAATTTAAGTACTTTACAATGAACAGCCTCATGTCTGACTCATTCAATCTGGTCTCTGTTTTACTTTGATGTGGTTATCTAGTGCATGTGGCTAGCGTGTCCGCCTCAGTTCTATGTGTATTTTGTCAACGTGAGACACAATTGACGACTACAGCTTGCATTTTGCATTTTATTGCCAATAATGTGCTTTGCCATTTACAACAAAGACGCCTCGCTGACATCCGAAATTACAGGTGGTCATTTAGCGCAGCAAAGTAGCAGCAGTGCCTCTAATATAACAAAAGCATGATCATCTATCCTGCGATTGGCTGGCAACCGGTTCAGGGTGTCCCCTGCCTACTGCCCTGAGACAGCTGGGATAGGCTCCAGCACGGCCTGCAACCGTTGTGAGAATAAGCGGATTAGAAAATGGATGGATGGATGGATGATCACCACGTCTGTGTCTTAGAACTGCTCTTTGTATCTTCCAGATGCCCCACGGCGCTGCGTTGGCTTTTACCAGTCAGCGTTGAAGAGACTTATATTCGTCTCTAGAGCTATCATACATGTGGTGTGTTGTGTGGGTCGTCTGGAGTACACCGCACACCATACGCGCAGTGTGCACGCACTTTTTCCTTATCTAGTGTGGGTTCCCTCACATTTTCAAGAATAAGATGTTGAAAATTGTTATATGTGTGCCCGGCTTCAGAGGACCACTTCTCCCTGAATAGATCCATACCTTGAAGACATGGAAGGCCTCAAACTGGATGTTGGCACTCTTGTCCCTTAGCAGGTTCATCATCATCTTGAGATTTTCCGGCTTGCTGATGTAGCGCGTCATCACCGTGAAGTTGTGTCGGTCTAGCAATAGCTCGCCCAAAAGCTGCAGGAGAGGCCAGCGCGTCACATAACGACCTGCAGCGGCCACGACGACTGGCTCGCGCCACCGACGGCTAGAATACCAACCTTGAGCGACTGCCTCTTGGTGACATAGTTCTCTGAGTGCAGAAGCTTCTCGTAGTCTGCAAACACCTGCGGCGACACAAAAGTTCAACGCAGGTCACATTTCGCGCCAAAACATTCTCCGCGGAAAGGGGCTGGCGCACAATCACTCACCGCATCGTAGTTCTGTTCGAGATACTCCGCTACAAGCACTTTATGCCTCGTCAGGAGATCCTGCGAGCAAAAACAAGACAACAAACGGACTTCGACTTTTGCTCTAAGTGAGCGACTCGACATGAATGCCAGTGAATTGACTTTAGGGAAGGCCTGGGGTACCTTGAAGGTGGCAAAGGCATCAGAGGCAATGTCGAAGGTGGACATCTCGACATAGCCGAAGAATCGATGGAAATGATCCGAATACAGAACCATCTTGGCAAGCGGCTCGTAGCGGATGCACTCCCTCAGCATGATCCCACAGTTGAGCGCCACCTGGGGTGCCTCGTACCTTGAAAACCAACGTGGACATGAGTCCCCGGAGGCCACTCAAGGAGGCCCGGGCTTTGTGTGGTTTGTGCGCGCGTAAGACAGAGAGTGAGAGCGACCGACCCTTTCAACAGGATAAAGAGAACCTCTTGATGGGAGCAAAAGTACTCCACGGTGGGGCTCCTGGTTCCAATCTGCCTCCTCAAGATGTTATTAAAGATCTGACAGACGTCCTTCTTGCCCTGGGAGCACATGAATCAAATCAGACTGAAGCGAGCATCGGGCTCTCGCTTTGTCGGCCGGGAGCCGTAGCCTGCATCTTTTCTCACCTCAAAGTCAATGACCTGCAGGTTTTCCACCAGCGTGATCAGCAGGCCGCTGTTGTAGAGCTCTTGGGCCAACTGGGCCACCGTCTCTGTGTGAGGCTCCTTATCGTTGCTCCCATATAGAATCTCTTTCATGGACACCAGACACTTGGACACCTCCTCAGATGCCTGCAGGATAGAGCAGGAGGAGGTGCTTGAATGGAACTTCAAGTGTGAGGGTGGAGCCACAGATTCACAAATGGCTGCCACACTGGCCTGCACCTACCTTGTCTGTTTTTTTGTCCTGTTTAACCAGCACGGCCAAGTTCTCCTTGAGGGTCTTGACGATCTCTACCGGGGTCTTGTGGGATTTACCAAAGAGAGGCATGATGTCCGCACACTCGCCTCAAGTGCTGGGGAAAAGCGGATAAAGCTTCCGATCAACGAAGGGCACGTTTTCAACTCGCACGAAACGCCATACATGGTGCCTGGAAATAAGAGTTGAATCCGTTCCGCGGTCACACTTGTAACTCAAAGCACTCATATCTCAAATCAACATTCTCCCTTGAAATAAATGGAAATGGTATCTGTTGTTCCCCCCCACGCCCTATATGGACATCTGAACAGTAGTCCGCTGTCTAAAAAAAAATAAATAAATAAAAACAAAAGGGCTACTGCATGGTCCATGTTTTGTTCTTCAGTAGGCCATGGGCTAAATATAGCCACCACCATCTGGGGTGGGGGTGAAAATTTTACACAAGAACCTTCTAAAGAACATACTTTTTTCAGTCGCAAATGACATTAGCGAGTACCGCTCTGCTCAAGTATTAGTTGTAATAGAAAAGTAAATACAGTACAAATATGTAGCCTCGAAGGTACATATTTGCCTACAAACGATACAACTTGTAAGGGTCCAAATATGTACCATGTTTAAGGGGTACAATAGGTGTATCCTTGAGGGTTCGGTTTGGATGGCTATCTTGATGTCGCTGCTCCTCGCAGAGGATAAAGATTACAGTATATTACTTTTAGTAATATTGCATTGAGTGTGTTTTGCTGCACCAGTTGTGTTTGAATTTCAGTCACTTAAAATATGTATTATGTGTTAGCGTTAGCATTAAGCTATCGGACTAGAGTTAAGTCAAGCAGTAAATTTCATTTGCGAGTGATATGAAATCATTTGAAGCCTCGTTAAATTTGAATAATTGTTTGGAAAAAAAAAAGCAACATCATCTTGCTCATGACAGCTGGCATTTCAAAAACTAAATCACTCGTGTTTTGGGGCATCACATAATTTATTTGAATATGCTGAAAATGGTTATTTTCACAAATATTTTTGGTTTTCATTTGTTTTGTTTCTGGGCTCACCACAGCAGCAGATTCTGCATGGTGGGAAATTGCGGACCGGTGTTTGCAAATAATCACGTGTGTTGGAATATTCCCCGCTCTCCTTCCACCTTGATAGTGTGGGCCAAAAAATGTTCAGGAGCCTGCTAGAGACCGGCTTTTTTTTCTTCATTAATGGTTCTACCTCACTTACCAAAGCTGCACATTCAGAAAGAAAAGACAATTTACATTCATTAAGTTGAGGAGAGACTCATTTCATTCAGTGGACTCATCGATTGCTGTAAGCCGCACAGAGACGTGGGAGCGTCGAGTCAAGAATGGGAATCTGGAGAGCCGAGAGAAGCATTTTAAAACAGTACACATGAGCTACGATAGTTAACGCTGCAAAACTGTGTCCCGTGCCTCCACGTCACGTCTCGACGAAGGTAGGCCGTGATTTCCTTTACACAAACCCACACACTCTTGTGTCTACTTTATTTTTCGGTTTCGTTCATCTGATGGCTGTTGCTCATCAGTGCATGCGCGTGAAAGTGCATGCGTATGCGCGCGTGTGCAGTGACGGGTCGATCGCGCGAGAAAGGTTGATCGAAAAGTAGGTCTTCAGTCAAAAAAGGTTGCGCGCTCCTGGTCTAGTCGATGTCGTGCTCTGAACATCATTGTGGAATAGTTTAAGTCGTGTGCCTTCTTGTGCCACACGACCATGGATTTTGACACGGCGTTCCAATCATGACCTTTAAATGTTGTTTGCTGGGGCTGGTGCTAACTGAGGAAGCATCTTGTGTGATGTCACGCATGAGGATAGATTGAACAGACCTCAAAAGTTTTATTTTAGAGGCATGTTTTCTTCCCAGAACATTTTCCGCAAACCAATCAGCCAGTCCCAGTTTCCACAGAGTAGTTTAGCGTGGGTCTTCTGACCTTCCATTGCTAAAGCCACTTAAGACTGAACCACTTCCGTTTGCGCGGTGACGAACTGCAACATCAGCCAAAAAGATAAGAGTCAAAGCTAACTCGGCCCTCTGTATGCCGGTTGTCAGGGCGACTGCACATTCCTTCAGCACCTGAGAGATACATTCCAGAACCCACTGAGCAACGAGCTGAGCTTCTGACACACGGCTGCCTTCACAGAAGAGGTCATCATGTAAGCTTGTTAGACTGACATTCCAGCCTCAATGTGTCGGACTGGTCAAGATGTAACGCGTGCCGTTCATGTGGGGAGAAGAGACATGCTGCACACACAAAAGCACTTGGACGTCAAAAGCACTAAAACAGAATCAGTGTGCATTGCATCTGTGTGTTGGCCATGTATGCAACAGTACTTCTCAACATAGTCACGATTCACCTGTTTGCAGTTATTTGGGCACCAAGCCTATATTGTTTATGGAAAAACTAACTATTTGCAGTTTGGTGCCCAGGCAAAAATTCGAACACAAAGGTTTTGTCTTTGGAACCATCTTGTGGCAACTTTGTGACAGCCCAACCCGTGAACAAGGACACACTTCAGATGGAATTCTTGCTTATGGTCCATCGGTCTTAAACTTGAAAGTGTTGGTCAACGTGATCTCCGATCGTGACTGGTCTCTTTGACACAATTATTGAACTAGCCCAACAACCCAAAATGCCAAAGTCACCTTAACTCTTCTGTAAAACTTTGCATAAAAGACAGTGAGAGCTGGAGGGGGATGCGTTGTTACACAAGCGGGGCATGCAAATTGACGGTTCATTTTGTGAATTAAATTGTTGAACATTTAAAATGCTTTTTTTCAGGATTGTGTTTACAGAAAGTACCGGTATATGTTTTGAGAAAATAAAGACATTCCCCAAGAGGAAGCATTTACCGTATTCTCACGGTTTTTTTTTTTTTCGGTATTTCTGGGGAAGTTAATGCCATTAAAAAAAAATTGCAGGAAAAAAATGTTTCAAAGCAAGTTTGGTATCAGCACAGATGAGGCAGATCCCAGAAGGGAGAAAAAAATGTTTATTTTCAACACTGTATTTTTCATTTGCTTTTCTTATTTAAGAAGCAATTAAAAAAAAACAAATTGGATTTTTGTTGGGAAAAAAACCCATCTGATCCACCTGGTCACCAAAAGCCACACAAAGGAAACCACCAAAGAGTAGACTTGTACAAAGCTTCTTCTTTGGTTTCTCTCTGTCTTCTTTTCTACTTGGGAAATCAGACCAAGTATTACGCAATGGACCTCATCTGGTCACGAGTGGGGAAGCTGCTATGTGTAACTGAAATGAGCCCACATATCTGAAACATTTAGCCCAGGGGTGGGCATTTCATCAGTACTGACAGAAGGACTGTCAATCTGTCGCTGACAAGCACCCATTGTGCAGGCGATTTACAAACGGCGGAAAACGCAAGTACCGACGGACCTCTTGGTCCATTTACCGACTAACCGATAGACCGGTGAAATTTACAGACGGAAGCACGGTTAAAATAACACGACGGATTGACGACTACAGTCTGGTTCGAGTTGAAAAAAAAAAAAAAAAAAAGATTGACTGATGAGGACGGACAGATACCCAGGAAGCTGACGGATGACGAACGACGGACCGGCAAACTCCTGTAAAATGCCCACCTCTGCATTTGGACATACATAAGGCACGTGCAGTCAATATGGACCGGTCATATGTGAAGATTCAAGCATGCACAAACAGAATTGGGCTGCCGTCTCAAATTAATAGAGAGCGTCAGTTCAGGCACCTCAGCACTATGGCAGCCAGTATTTGATGACACCTCACTTGAGATAGACATTAGTCTAAGCGCAGTGCACCAAATGAGCATGTACAAGTGAACACAATTTAAAAAAAAACATCAGCAATAATAAGAAAGAAAAGAGAAGCTTTGTGCCCTTAGAGCAGTCTGCAAGGCAAGCTTTTCTTGAAACGTTGCGGCAGATTTGGGGCAAAACCGTGACACAATGAAGGCTTGTAGTGGAGTTACTTTTCTAAACAACACACTATTGTACTGTGCCTGCACCATACAGTCACTTCATCGACATATTTTTAGTTTGAGGCAGGTATGTGTGAATGGTGACGAAGGGACTGTTCACTCAAGAGAAGGACTGATGCGGCAGTGGGTGTTGCCAATGCAAACTCACGCAAGCCAGGAGCACAGGAGAAGTGGTCGTTTGTTTCACAAAATATGTCAAAGCAGGCTCCTCCGTGCTTATGCAAGACCTCTCAAAATCGCTCAGTTCCTGAGCAATGCTGGAGTGTCATCGAGCAAGTCAAAGCTCCCACTATTTGAACATCTCTCTGCAGAGTCAAGACACCGGGACTTCAACCCTTGAGGCTGGATTAATATCGCATGACAAGTCGTATTTGTCGCTGTCAAGTTTCTCGATTGGGATATGCGCCATAGCAGCGGAATGAGAAAAAAACCCCAGATTGGATCAGATCTCCTTAGATTGGAAGCAGGTCTCTTCCAAATGTGGATGAACATCCACTAGACTAGGAGAAAACATATCAGATAAATCCCAAAGCGATTGCAGCGTAAACATACAGATCACATATAACTAGTCAATGCCGGCCTCACATTTTTTTAAAAATACACTTATAGATGACGTATACACCCAACCTCTTCTGCTCAAACAATGCAAATAAACACATTATGTCACATAGATGTATTTGCATCATTAGATAAGCAAAATCATGCATTGGAGTAAATCTGTGAGGAGAAAGAGACTGAGACTAACGAGGGTGTGCTGGAGCCTATCCCAGCTGTCATGGGTTGTGCGACACCTCATACCTCATGATCTTAAAATGTTGTAGATCTTAAAATGTTGTAAATTGCGGCACTACCACAGTAAATAATAACAACACAACCTCATTTCTGATGAACACTTAGGATTATTACACTGTTGTATTTTAATATTAGCCATGATGGTGGTACTTGGAAAGCAAAGGGGTTTTTTTTTGTTTTTTTAGTAATGCTGAGTGTAAAAACTTTGAGAATGACTGGTTGATCACGATGGGTCGGTTCCAAGAATAATAAATGAGCACAGCCAAGTTCAAAAGTTTTTTGATGTTCCCACGCACATATCAATACGTGCGTTTAAGTTCTTCCAGGTCCGTTTGGCGATTGTAGATTCTCATCCACGGTTGAGTGAGAGATGACACTACTCAGAGAAAGGAGAGAATCATGGACGTGGACTTGGAATCCTCCTTGCGGTCAAGACATGTACATGAAGTACATGAAGCGCATATAAAAAAAGCAAACCTTGCAAAAAAAAAAGTTTGTGTTATCTCGCAATCTTTGCGAGGAAACGCAAAGTTGTTTTTTCTTCCATGTCACCTTAGAGCAGGGGTTGTCAACCCAAAATGTTGAAAGAGCTATATTGGACCAAAATAAACAAAAAACAAATATGTCTGGAGATGCAAAAGATAAAAAGCCTTATAATGAAGGCAACACATGCTGTATGTATCTATATGAGCTATATTAGCCTGCTATCAACATGACTAAGTTTGCAACAAATACACAACAAGCATTCATGATTAAAAGTCCACCCCCGCAGTTCATCCCGTAGAGGAGGGGTGCCCAAACTTTTTTGACGGAAGATGTACTTTTCTGACAACCAACCTCCCGCGATCGACCAGTTACCGCACACGCGCACATTCGCACACACTTATGCACGCATGCCGTAATGAGCAACAGCCATAACGGCCGCTAAGATGAACAAGGCATGAAACGCATCTTTGCAGCGTGTTAACTAGCGTAGCTCACGTGTACCATTTAAAAATGCTTTCTCTGTTCTCCAGATTCCCATTCTTTGCCAGCACCCTTGGTGAATTGTGCATGAAAGGCTGTTTTTGTTTTTTAAACAAGAGCCACCTGCCTGGCATCCAGTCCTGCTAATAGAAACGTGTGTCGCAGGCTATGACACAAATATTCGTTGACGCAATGTTGACATTTAATATTTATTGGACACATTTTTACAGCATCGGAAAATGTGAATGTTTGTGTCATGTTTGTCCTCTGACAGAAACCATATTAAAACAAAAAAATATATTTCCCTCCCATCTTTTTCCATTTTCAAACATTTTTGAAAAAGCTCTAGGGAGCCACTGGGGGGCGCTAAAGAGCCGCATGCGGCTCAAGAGCCACGTGTTACCGACCCCCGCCTTAGAGGCTCCGTAATAACGCGATGCATAAGAGCGAAAGTAGGCTTCAAAATCGTTAAGTACAGGACAAAGCTGAGCGTTGCTCAATGTAGGCATTCACTGCCCAACTGTTTATAAACAGCGCGAGGCTAACAGGCTAGCGGCTAATCTCTACTGCTATATTGGCGATGTAAAAATTATATTAATATAGCAGTTCATAACGACAGATAACTACTATGATAAACTAAAACATGTTTTTATGTTTATTATTAGAAATATATGCTTTAAACGGGGTGGCATATCTTGGTGGGCAGGCACAGACTCTAATGGCCCACCCATGGCGACCGGTGTGTATACACCTCCATATCCATACACACATACATAAATATGCCTTTCTTCCAAAGTCAGCAGGCACCGGCCCCAGATCCCAGACTCACAAACTATATAAGCGGTAATAAAGAATTGATGGATCAATACTTAAGATAATATAATCATGCAGAAATGTAATGTCAACAATTTCAATGGAGCAGTTCTTAACTGTTTCAACGAATGTCCTAAATAAAAATGGGGTTAATAACATCAAGAATATAAACTCTTAAGAACAGCGGTATTAGTGCACACTGCTAAGTAATAGGCTTCACTCGATCTGCTTTCTCACAATTGATTATTGCGAACGATTGTAATCAGAGGAAGGGTAGTTGTTCACACAGGTGCCTTTGACACACCTTGCCTGGGCTCAACTCCCCGCAAATGCCCCATTCATAGTCGCCCTGTGACAGCTGATCCCTCTATTCCCTGTTGCGCAGTCAATAAATTGACGGCAAAATAGCATCTTCCGGGTTTTAAATTGAAAATAACCGGAATCTGCTTTGTTATCATGGTGCTTAACCTCACACCTGACGTCTGAAGTAACAGTAGGGTTGAAAAGGAGCCAAAGAAAATAAACAGCCGTCGCATTTAAACTAAGATTGGTGTCAATACACCGACGGCGTGTCAATCGGTAATTGTTTATGAGACATTTGGGAAACAGACCGCACATGGACACTGCCAGACAGTGTGATTTGACAAGGCTACACCCCTCTCGCCCTGCGGCTGAAGTCGCTTTTTGTCGGACGGATTTCCAAAGCGAATCACAGTTGTCTCCATTGTACCACAAACAGCTGCTGGAAATGAAAGGTCCACATTCACGAGCTGACCCCGAATGACTTTACACAAAACGACCAGGGGCAATAAAACATACCAACTGCGATTACAAGCAACGAACCTGTAATGGATACTTACGGTGAGAAGATTCTATCTTTGAGCGTCGACACGCTTCTGTCCCGCTTTACAGCCGTCCTGATGAACTTCGGTTTTCACGCCAGGGCTGTTAGTCCACTGGGCCGCCAGCTAAAAAGTGTGCGAAACAATTTAAAATGTGAGTAATTTGTTAGGAAGGCAGTGCAGAATTCCATCTGGTTACGCTCCAGCCTTTTGTCGAGCTAGGAAGGGCAAACTACGCGACTTCCGGTGTCAACCGGTTGAAAGGTTTCATATAAAAGCGAATTTTCAGTCCAAACGCCAACCTTTTACCTAAGGACTGGAAGAGCGAGAACAAATTCGAAGCCATATGAAACCAAAATATGTTCTGAGCCAATAGTAATATGGAGTATGATTTGACAATACTGTCGTACAATTTACTTAAAACTGTGGTTGCGCGTCACTTCTGGTTAGATTTCAGATGGCAGCTGTGCCTTCCAACAGCACTAGGTGTCGCGCACTCTATCTCACAGTAAACCGTTTCTAGTGTCGTGCCTATTTTATTGTCCTGATTAGTAATGATACATGGGAAATGCAATGTAAAAGGGATTGAGATTTTTTTTTTTTGCAAGATTTCTTAATTCGTATCGTTCGTGCGCATTTTTCATACGCTACCAAGATGTTTAGGTTACCCAAAACTAGTTTTAACGCAGTCAAAACTTGCATCTTTACATAACCGATAAACGTTTTTTGGCATCAAGAAATCAAATCACATGGCGAAAGATACATTTCAGACGCACTTTCGAATATAAGACATTCTCAGAAGAAATAATGCTGCAAATTATAGAAAACGTGCTCTATCTTGGTGCATTAGTAACATACGAATATTTACATGAAGAATTGAACCCAATGAAGTTACATAAATCGTGTATGTTTCATTGAACATGACCTGATCAAAACAAATAATTTAAATAAATTCCAACCACAGGCCTGGCTGTGTCAAGAAAGGGGCAAAACACACTGAAAACCCATGACATTCACATTCCTGTGACTCTTCTCACAAAGGTCCGGTTCATTGCTGCCTTCTTGTTTTTGAAACAAAAAAAACTTCCGGAAATCTGCCTTCAAGCTCGTTGGTGCCGATTTCAGTGCTTCTGCCGTGTTTTGATTGGCTACTCTAAAAGGGTCGATTTATGGTTTTTATGAGTCGATATCAGGCTATGAAAGGGAAAATTAAATGGATGGATGGATGAGTGTGGTTAACAGGCATTAATGGCTTTTCTCCAGTAACAAAGTAAAAGAAGTAAAGGAAACCATCTGAGTTTATTAAAGCTGCTTTTGATTTTACATACAATACAGACTTACATATTTACAAATATACAGATATAATAGCTTCATATCAATACCATAATCAGTAGATATACAGTACGAAAATAAAGACTGTGGTTGCTGTAATGTGCAGTGTAAAAAGAAAGTACAAAATATAAACAAAATCTCTCTCCAGCCTGCGTGTTGACAGTACAAATAATTGTGTGACCGTGATCAAACACTAATGACGTGTGCCTGCGTCAGCTTTCATATGAGGGCAGAAAATAAACACTCCAAATACACAACAATGACTGCTAAAATGTTTTCTGGGGGAGAGACTAACAAAAAATATTCTCTTCATGACTAGCAAGCTGTAGAGAATTAGGTGAGGTATTTGACAGAATACAGTACAAGACTGACATTTCTCTATTAGAATGAGCAAAACACAGTCACAGACACAGTTTGAGATTTGCTGTGCATTTCCACAGGGACAACATGCATTCTGTGCTGGACAATTACGTTGGACTGAGGAAAAAAAATAGCTTCATATGTTTTTCAACAAAAACAGCAAGGATTATTCAGAGCGCTGATAAATGTCACATTGAATTGTCACAAGAAAATAAACCTGGTTCCAAGAAATGAACAGGCGGTGCTAATTTTACTACATTGGTGAGCTGCAATGGATTTAGGCACGTCACATAACATGAATGGTCAACAACCATGTGAGGACAGTAAAAATAGAGGGTTGTAAAAAATGGTTGACCTTATAAAACAAGGTAAGAGGCATGAATCATTGTCGATGGTAGCAAAGGTTCCTTATGTTTCTCACGGCGCTTGCCGAAAGGTGAGGTGCATCATAACCAGCTTCTTCGGACCCATGTTAGTGCCGTTCTTGATGTGACTCTCAAACATAAATTAATATTTTGTTGGCACCTGTCCGTCAGCTAGCATATGCCAGGACTGTATAGTCAAGAAAGTAGATGGTTGGGAGGCAGATGGAACAAACAAGCTGAGCTGGTCTTGGTCTAGTTGCTTGGAGAGAAGTGACTACCGTCACATGCCATAGTTGGGCTGGGAGCAGCACAATGGGACAAAGCCTGTTTTTATGTATTGCCTGTTTGTAAGGGCAAACCGGAAATAGATAAGCAAAATCTGAAACAATTTCTTGAGTGTACTATGCATTTCAACATGGTGTTTTGGGTCTGTGACGCAAGCATGTACAATTTGTTCAGAAAAACATATTTGCGTGTAGATGTGCAGGAATGTGCACACTAAAGATTTAAATCCAAGTGGAGCTGGAATGTAGTCACACCTGCCGGCCCCGTGTTGCCTCAGAGGTTAATCCGGAGCAGCTGGGAGGCGAGCCCGGGGAGCGCTCTCAAAGGAACAAGGTCCGCATCCTCTCGGATTACTGGGTGGAAGGTAAAGAGGGGTCTGACCACCAGGTGGTGCTGATGAGTCCAGCAGTGTGGCATTCAATATTCATGGCAACAGCTGCAAATCTCAGAGAAGCCGATTCGGATTTACGTTTTGAGGACTCTTTATGCCCTTGAGCTGCAGGGCAGCATATGCTGGTAGCAGCTCGTTGCCAGTGGTCACAATGTTGATCAACACGGGACACTAAATGCCACTTCTGAACTGTGTTCGCTGTGACTCACTGCCAGTGGTACACCCCAAAAAAAAACTCTCATGCAGACATTCTTGAGACGTGTCCACATTAATGCTACATAGGCGAACACATAGAGACTGTCAGTAGCACGTAACACTCAGCTGAAACACTGGTGACGATGGCTGATGTCGCAACACTTGGTTTTCTGTGGTGCTGGTGGATAGGTCAGGGTTTGATGTCTGAGAAGCTGGTGTAGGTTTCACTGCAGCTGGAGGAAGTGCTAAGGTTTCCAGAGACACTGTCATCTGCGGGACAAATTACTCTTGAACTCAGAATGCAATGGTCTGGACGAAAAGAAACATTCTCACAATTCAATGCACAGCGTGTGAAATGATGACTTAGCCTGACCTGAGCTGCTGAGTGACTGAGATGACTTGGACTCAGCGATTAAGCCAAGTAGGTTTGCATGTGCCATCCAGCCCTCCTTGCTGCTGCGAAGGTTCCTCACAAACCTGCATCACAACACATTTGCTGTGGAGGTGCGAAAAATACACTCTACTCTGCTAGCATAACAAGACTTTTACCACTGGCCCTCCTCTCCCTCTCTGATGAGCTGCACCACATCTCCGCTCTTGACTGGCAGCTCCTGAGGTCCCGCATTCTCGGAGTCTGCTACCACTGTGTATCTCCCTGGAATCTAAAAGCCAAACCACTTTGAGTATCACTTGACCTACAAAGCTAATTAGCAGGTACTTGTCCACCTAATACAGTGGGATCTCTACATTAGAACACCCCTGGGGTCATACAATTTGTAGTACAGTACAACCAAAATATTCCAGGAAAACAGAGAATATAATGCTACTAGAATAGAATGAAATAGAACAGGAACTTCATTCATCTGACATGAGTAAGTGACCGCAATTGAACTTTGACAGGGCTAATGCTGGTGTCGGATATCCTCCCTCATCACTGCTTTCATCTCATGTTGTAAAAGTTAAGCAGTGGAAAAACTGTACTTACACACCCCTGTTTGAATGCCAGATTTTTGTGACAGACAAACACGCACGCACGCACGCGCTCGCGCACACACACACACACACACACACACACACACACACACACACACACACACACACACACAAATCCATACAAATGTACTGTCGACCAGTGTCCCCACAATGATTTTGTTCATCCTGAAAGTGCCATAGGACAATTGTTTTTGCATCTCTCACCAGCTTCTGTACTGCATCATACTCAGTGTCAGAGTTCAATGGCTCCTCGCCACTGGAGTAGCCATCATTCTCCTCAGAGGCATCCACTGAGAGCGACACTTTGGTCAAGCCTGTAAGAAGACAACATGAGCTTGAGAGGAGTGTATTAGGAAAAAAAAAAGGCAAATTGAAAGAATTGACAGAATGCCACACAGGAATGAGATGTGTGTGGAGCATTTGTTAGAAGCCAACAGTATGCCTTTTGAAACAAGAGCCCAAAATACAATCCACACTAGACCTCTGAATTTGGGCCACATTTTTACTGAGCAAACTCAAACAACGAGCACAGCAAATCACAGCAAAAGCCCACGAAGGCTGCTCTGTACCTCGCCGCTTGCTCTGTAACAGACTAGAGGCGCTCGCCCATTTGACTTTGCTTAGACTGATGTGAGAGGCTGGACAAAGACAAAGAGCCAGCAATAATTAAAAGAGACATTTTCCATGGAAAAGGAACAAACTCCACAAATTGCAAAAGACTCATGACCGGATGAGGATGTTGATGATGATGATTACAACCTGTGGATAATAGCAGCTATAAGTTACACACATGACAATGTCAATTATAAGGAGAAGGATCAGCTCCTCTAATAATGGACGGATATCCGTTCACACATCCCAGCAAGTCACTGGGCTTATCAACGGAACACAAGACGATGACAACATACCAAGCAAGAGAAGCCTGGGATGTTTAAAGCTTGGAAAGACAGATGACAAATGGCAGACTGACACCCTGTTGAATAATGAGACAACATTATACCTTTGAACCCAAATGGAGTCGGGTCGCTCTTGACCAAGTGGCGCTTGGCACTGTGCTCTGGGCTCATGCCCGAGCCTGGCCACACAGGTAAGGAGAGTAAAAACAAGGAGGGAAAAGAAGAATGAGGTGCAGACAGATAAACACAAAGAAGAATCAAACACTTTCCTCTTGTTTGGCCGCGTGGACTCATGCAATTCTGCATTAAGGCCACGAGGAGGCGGTGTCCACATAGGAGCAAGGCATGACTGAGAAAGTACTCTTCCAAAAGAGGTCATGCGTCTTTTCGTGTTTCCCACCTTCTTCCAACACACCCGATTCAAATGATCAGGAATTATCAGGCTCCTGCGGAGCTTGCCGTTTGTTGCGTTTGCTTTCTAGAAAACGCTGTTCAATCAATCTATTTTAAGTCAATAACCGTGAAGAATGCAGGGTGCGACTGACTGTATCGCACACGTAGAAAACGGGGCCCATCATTCTGCTGCTCAGCGTGCCTTTCAAATGCGCACGAAATCTGCTAATAAGACTTAGCTGGAATTTAGTGAGTATATCATGGCTCAGACTTTACAGACCCGGCTCTTCACATATGATGAACTCAATTACATTTTTAAATCACTTGACAGCACTACTTTTAATGCTTTTCAATGACCCGCGGAAAGCCTTGACGAGCCATTTAGTAGTTTTTTTTTTATTTTATCGACATGCATCTGGGAATATGTATTTTCGATTACGGTAATTTGAATTTGAATTCAAACCACTGTCAGGCTAAATTGAGTATACAGTTCATTCATTATTATTAGAAACAGATTATATTATTATTAACAGAAGAGCATATCAGAGTATCGGACGTTGATGGACAGCTACACTGCATGTCGTTTTTTTGGCATCATTTTTCTCACACTTACTGTTTCATGTACAATCACTGTATCTGTTTTCAAAGGAGCTCCATTTTCCGTCGCTGACTTTCTATTTGCTCTCCGCCTCAGAGCAGTTTCGAGTTGAACTGCCAGACAGTAGTAATAGTGCATGTTCTGATCCCCCTATGAAACTAAAGTCTCTCTTTCCTCTCCACACAATAGGAGGTGCCTGTGCTTCTTCTAGAGGTGCAGCCAAAAAAATGGCACCTTTGGTCGAGGTAGACATGCGTCCCATGCTTATGGTCTTAAATCTGCTCCTTTTTTTTTTTTTTTGTAAAGAGCAGAGACAATTTATGTTTTGTGACTTAGCGTTATACAAATAACATTGAATTTTAACAGCATCTGCAGCAGTTCTAGAAAACGGCCAGTCCCAATTTGTCATGTTACCTTTTGGACTCTTGAGCGTGCTGAAGCCCTGCAAAGTAAAACGCTTTTTAGTCAGTGACGACCTGTCCGCGGTTGGAATTGTCACCGTCTCATCTGGAAGCAATGAGTTGATACGTGGGGGAAAGAGGGGTCGGTGCCAATCAAAAGAGCACAAAAGAAGTACCCAAAGATGACGACAGATAGACAGATGAGGATGGTGAAGAGAATATCAGGATTACAGATTAGCAAAAGATAATAAAGTAGCATTAAAATGGGACTTTGATGCCTTCAAGAATAGTCACCTTTGTGTTTGGCCGGCAAAGAGTTGTCGGACACAGCGATCGCCTCCGCCTTCTTTTCCTCCTGCTTTTTTTGGCTCTTTTGACTGTTGCTCCGAAAGGGGCTGTGTTAAGACGGCAACAGAGAGTCACCAGCTCAATAGGAAGGTTTAACAGTGATGGAAAGAGCTGCCCACACTACCGACCTGAGCGAGACAGAGGAGTTGGTGGTGTGGTTTGGGGAGTCGCAGCTCTTCTGCTGGCTGGCATCTACAAATGTTTGAAGCAAAAGGTTATAAAAAGATTGGCTGTGCCACAGAGTCAAGTGTTCACGATACCTCTGCAGGCTTTCAGCTGTTGGGTGAGAACTTTGCGGATCTCATTCACCCACAATGTTTTGATCTCAGGCGTTGGAGCCTAAACAAAAATAACATTTCAACATAAGGGCCGTGTTTGATTCTCCTGGTGCATTTCCTCCCCCTAAACACACCTGGATGGTCATAAATTCATCCATCTGTGGGCATCTCTTATTGATGATTTATGTTCTTTTTTTATTCAAACATTTACTTTTTCTCATGTACAATGTATTGTTTGTGTTTGGGTTTTCCCCGTTGATGATGCTATAGATCTTTAAACTCCGAAAATACTGTAGTACTGCAGATTACCCAGAGTACCCGAGAATGACACTGAAGCCTGACGTCTTCCCTTTAGTCTCATCTATTTGCAAAAAGTTTTGATTGAAACGATCCAGTGTTATCTCACAACAACCTGTCATTTTTTTCCCCTCACAATGATAGCATTACCAATGTGTGACATATGCGCGTAACCTTAAGTTAAGAAACCTCGTGGGTTTCGGATCCTGATCGAACAATAAAGCTTACCTGGACAATAAAAACTTCCTCTCGTGAATTACACCAAACCTCAAACTTCTTGTTGTCTCCTTTAGCGCTCTCTGTAATTCCCACTGCACTCATCTGATGGAGAAACAGAGCAAAAATGAAATATGTGCAATTCTGGACTGAACATTGCAGTGGCTCACATTGAGAGAGTGTTTGAAGCTGTAAGATGGAGCTTTTTCATATCCCTCGCCATTCTCCTCCCTCTTCTTGCAAAAGAGCAGGGCCTTCTCGTGCAAGAACAGATGCCTCTGCATGGGCTTAAACCTGGCCAGGTCCTTGACCTTGGCATGTCCTTTCTTGTGCTCTGTCCACACGCTAAAGGAGCCTTGCATCAACAAACGACCCAGCTCTGAGAGGTTACCCTGAAATAAGAAGAAAAAAAACGATTCACTGCCATTCACAGGTTGAAAGAGAAAATGAAAGAAAAACAATAATAAAACATGCAATCATACCTCATATCCTGTGATGGCAATAAGGTGCATGGAGTCGTTAACAGCTTTCAGGATGCCCAAAATGGAGGTGAGAGCTTCCTGGAGGTCGTCACAGCCATCACAACCTTTACTGTACTTTAACAACTCCTGCAAAGGCAAACGGGGGAAGCATGGCCAGTCTTCTCTGCTTTGCATGTGGACTTCACGCCATCATGCTATGTGAATGCAGCTCACCTTCAGCAGCAGCTGGTACTTGGTGATTCTCTGGACGGGTTTAAGGAGGTAGGAGTCCAATCCAAGTTTATGATCCAACTTCTTCTGACACTCCTGTTGGGGGGCGGGAGAGGGGAGAAGTAAATAGGCTTGCGTAGTAGCTGACAGACTGACAGACAGACTCCCGGACCAATGAAATTTACCGCGAGAAGCGATGCCGGAAGCGCAGTTAAAAGAACATGACTGCCTGACCAAATGTTGATTACAGTTTGACTCGACTTGAAAAAATGACGGACTGATGATGAAGGACGCGAGGGCCCAGGCCACTAACGGATGACTAATAATGGATGGGCAAAATTCTGTAAAATGCCCACCCCTGATAAATTATGCATTGGTGCGATTATTTAAATTGTTATTTGCTTCTATATTAATTTGTTAAACAAAATAAATAAACACCTACTGTGTGGTGTGGTGTACCGTACTGAGTATTTTGCCGTGGCTTAAGGATGACACATTACACTTTGGTGCAAATTGGGATGGCAAAGTTAGAACATCCGGATATATTATTGTGTCCACAGACAACACAGCACTCTACCGCCACCTACAGGAACTTTCCAGGGTGCGCTTGTTGCCGTTGTAAATACAACACATCCTGATTTATATAGCGCTTTCACAAGATAGAATGTTGTGTCTGCTGAGTTTACATTACAGTAACTAAGTCATATTACAATATTAAGCTTTTGTTTCAAATCATTTTTAAGAACCTGGAAGAAGGCGCAATCCGAGCACTGCCGCCATAAACTCTCAGAGCGAGGTTTATTTTGGCAGTAAGCCTCGTAGATCTGGAGGTCCTTCATCTGAGAAGAGAGAACAACCAGTTTGCTTTTCTTCAACCATGAACCTTGTCATTGATTTTAAGCGCTTGTTAAAAGACAAAGTACTTACTCTTTCTAAGAAGCAGCGGCCCACAAGTTCGGGGCAGTTCGTGTAAGCCTCTAGATCCTTCAGAAATGTCCTGAAAATTAAATTCACTCCAGGTTAAGATGTATACAGCAAGTACACAAATGCCAGTGTTCCCCTCAGTAGAAAAAAAAATTACCTCTTGTGAAACTCATAGATTTCTGACATGTTCCCAAACAGGATATCCTTCTTATTCAGCAGCATACTGGGAATGAGGTGAGCCATGGAGGGGTTGTCCATCTCTGCCGCATAGCCCTGGAGCGACACAACCGCCGTTGTTCAAACGTATCATCAGTAAATGTGTGGAGACTGCGGTACAGATTAGACCGCAAGGAAGCTCACCTCTAAAACGCACAGAAGCTCCTCCACGTATGCTCTCTCGGTCTCCAGCAGTTCATTCATCACGTGACTAGAAAGCGCAAACAGGATTGTTTTTTTGGGTTTTTTTTTAGACAAACATACTCCAATCTCGTCATCATTAATGAACGAGTGCTTGTAGAAGCTGAAGGACTGAAGCCGCTCACCGTCGCAGCACAGCCAGGTTTTCGTCTTCCTCGGACAGGGAGGCGTGTCTGGTGCCACCGTTGGATACGGGAGACTCAACCTGGACAAATACAATTTCTTAGTGGAGTTTCAAAAGTTTCCAACATGTCCCTTTCCATCTTGATAGGACAACAGCCTTTACCTTTCTGCAAAGGGCATTATCTGCCGAGTATCTCCTCTCTTTTCTCTGTTGATCTGACACACAGAAAGGTTTTAAGGTTTAAGGTTTGAACAAACTTGATCAATGGTGTCTCCTTGCTTCAAAACATACTGGGAGATGCCTGTGGAGACTTGACTTCAGGTCTTGGAGCCACTGGCTGAACTGGTCGTGTCTGTTTAGCGGCAAGTTTTTTCAGGCTGACGCGTCTCTTCTCAAACATCTCCTGGACAGAGCTTTGCTTCTGGAAAACTCTCTCTACCTGGTCCTGATGGAAGACATACTGTACATCAACATGTGCCACGTGGATCAGGATAGAGATGATTTTTTTTTTTTAATTCAGATTCATTTCCAAGTTAAACATTTATTCGTTTTTTTTAGTTCATTTGTTTTGAATGTCACCACATTCCCAATTTTTAACTGACTGACCCTGAGTTGAGTAGTGAGCACCGCTTTATATTGGCAGCAGATGGCGCTGCAGTCAATGAGGGTGTGAAGCGGCGCGGTTTCCAGGTATCGTTCCAATTCTTGGAGAGCAGCCTCAGCCCCATCTTGAGACTGACATCGATCCACTGGCTGGCTCGCCAGCAGATAAATCCCCTCTTCGCACCAACGGGTGGCCTGATGAAACAAACCTGTTCAGCATTCTCACAGAAATGCAGCTTGGATGCCCAGAAGTGAGAGTACCTTCTCCAGGGCATGGTGGAGCTCCATCGCTGTTAGAAGAAAGCTCTTTTTGTCCCTCAGAGTTGAACTGATCTCCTCACACACTGCCCTCAGCTCACAGCACTTCGGCCGAATGGAGTCCTCCGCATAATGAGCGTTCTCCATCAGTCCGTCGCCTTCGCTCGCAAGTGACAGGGCGTAGTCCAAAACGTCCTATTGGAGCAACAGATTAGTGTTTGCCTGCCCTGGGATTGCTCCGGCCACTCCACCTTACTCCCACGTTTCAAAAAGATGTTTGTTAGGTTCATTGAAGACTCCAAATTCTCCATGGCTGTGAATGTGAACATGGACAGTTTGGCTAAATGTACCGTAGTTTCACCACCATAAAGCCCACTTAAAAGTCTCACATTTTCTGATGGGGCGCGTTATAATGCAGGGGGCCTTATGTATGCACTGAATTCCAAAAATCTGTGAATGTTGTTGTGTGACTTGGATGAGCGCTCCGCTTGACTGACTGACTGACTGATGTGCCAACAGGCTGCTTATATAGAGGAAAGGCGGACGTGACTGAGGACAGCATGCGGACGTTAAAGGGGGAAGGGTGGGGGTGAAAGAAGACGCTAAAGACACCCCTCGCCCCCCTAGTAGGTGTAGATCAGGGGTGTCAAACTCAATTTTGTCGCGGGCCACATTGTAGTTACCGTTTCCCTTGGAGGGCCGCTATGACTGTGAAACCCTATCAATAAGTCAAGAATAATGGTTTATTCAACGTTATTGTTTAAGTAACTCCAACGAGGGGTTTGCTAACAAGAAAATGCTTACGATATCTCTTTTTTATTACATATGAGAATTTGAAATTTTGGAAGACATTTTAGCAAACATCATGGAAGTTGTCATCTTTGATTTGCTTTCGCGGGCCACATAAAATGATGTGGCCCGGGCCTTGAGTTTGACACCTGTGGTGTAGATAGTGCCGGGATTTCGTTTGTGCAAAACAACATCACTTTAGCTAAGGACCCCCGAAAACGGCACCAATGAAGAGACACGCCGATGAAGCACATTTTAAACTGCAAGCGATGAGTTACGCAGAAGAACATGGCAATCAAGCAGCCGCGGGAGAATTTAAAGATCAATGAATCCATAGTTTGCAAGTGGAGGAAGTAAGAAAACGAGCTTCGCCAAGTCAAGAAGACGAAGCTGAGTTTCCGTGGAAACAAGGCAAGGTGGCCCGAGTTTGAAGACCAACTCGAGTGATGAATTAATAATCAACAAACAGCTGGGAGAAGCGTCTCTACCGTTACCATTCGACTGGGGGCAGTAACGCTTGCAGAAGAAATGAAAATCGAACATTTGGTCGTGAAAATACAGTAACCTGCAATTGACTGGTGACCAGTCCAGCGCATTCTACCCATATCCCGCCAAAAGTCAGCAAGGATAGGATCCCGCACACATGCAAACCTTATGAGGTACAGATAAAATAATTTTTTAAAATGGGTGGCATTTAACCATGTACAAAATTTCTATTGAGTGTTCAATATGTGAAGATTCTAAACCCCTCAACTATTGTGTTTGTTGTAACTTGCTTGTCGAACTGAACAGTAAGCTTGATACTGAAAGCCAGAACCAAGTATGGCTTCCACTCAATACCGACAGTCATTTAATTTCACATTCCTCTTTATTCATCTCTTCATTCAGAAAGCTGCAAAGGGCCAGCAGGTTGTTTCTAAAAGTGGATTTCTGGAGCATGTTAGGGTCGATTTTCAGCTGCCCGCGTGTGTGTGTGTGTGTGTGTGTGTGTGTGTTCTTACACAGGCCTTTTCCTCATGACTGCTGAGCTCACGGAGGACGTGCTCGGCATGGACAGGATTTACGCTGACCTCTGAGAAACCGCACAACCGTTCCGACGTGGCATCAAGTTGGCAGCGCACCTGTGAGCGATATCACATCATCAAAGCATGGTTGCAGAGAACATTTTGTTGCCTAGCACAGGCTGGAAATTTTCTCAACTCACTTCACGGAAGTGCTGCTCAAAACTTCGAAGTTGCAAACACTGTTCCAGCTTGGAGCGATGGCGTTCCCAGAAATCGTCAAATGCTGTCTCGGTCTCGTCCAGCTGACCCAGGAGTCTGAGGGTGGGATGAGAAACACGGCAGACAAGAGAATAAACAAGTCCAACATCACACACAGTCAAGTTACTCTTACCGCTGCACAGTGGCGAGGTTTTCCAGCTCATCATGGGTCATTAGGTATTCCGCGTCAGTCCGAAAAGGCTCGTTGATGCACTCCAATAGACGCGCGCCCTGAGATTGCGACACCTGTAGGTCCTCCTGGAAAAGAAAGTTTTGAAGAGATGAGAAATTTCCTCTGAGTACATCAACCACATGATAATGACAAATAGTAGCATCCAAAAATTCACTTTTTGGAAAAAAATGACCAGCAAAGTGCAAATCCAAATTAGTGCAGATACTTTTCTTTTTCTTTCAAAGTAATTATGAGAAACTCTACCCATGACAGAGAGTGAGAAAGAGACCTTCATTTTGTCTTTTTTTTGAGAATGCAAGTCCAGCAGGCTGGTGGTGGCCTCAGCATCATTGGGCATTTCTGTTTCTGCAAGCTCGGTGCCAAAGGCCTGCAGAGTGTGAGCCGTCGTCTTCACCATCAGAGCAAACGCTTCAATTGCCTGCATCGGAAATGCAGAAACAGAGACAGACAGATCCATTGGTGCCTAAAAAAAGAACAATGTGTTTCCAAAAGATGGTGACCCTGAGGAGCGTGTGTGCGTGCGTGCATACAGTGCGGTGGGAAATCCAGCTTTCATGGCAGTATTCTTGTGTGCCCCCCAATTCCGTTGTTAGTTGTCCGGGGTCGATGTAGGCATGGAGCTCGGTCACCGAACTCAGCATGACCACCTGCAAGGACGCATAAGAAGCAGAGCAGAGTCAAGCACAGCAGACAAATTGATCCAATTACGAGACAGGAAGTCCCGGGAATGACAATAACAAGGAGGTCAGCCCCACCTTCATTTTGAACTCATCCTTGTTGAACTTGAAGAGGAAGTCTGACAGTGCCCGCTGCAGCAAAGTGGTGGGACGCAACACCAGAACCAAGTTGACAGTCGCTGGGAAGGCGCCCTAGAGGAGCATTATTAGTATCAGGGCTCACAATATATAGTTCTGTGTGTGTGTGTGTGTGTATATATATGTGTGTGTGTGTGTATATATATATATATGTGTGTGTGTGTGTGTGTGTGTGTGTGTGTGTGTGTGTGTGTGTGTGTGTGTGTAACCAAATGACCAATGTTTTTTTTTTTGTCTCCAAATTGCAGCCTTTGTGATGAGATAATTGCATTCTACTGTTTTGTGATGTTGATTTAAATTCAAAGATATCTTCAGCGCTAATTTTGGATACACTTCAGTTCTTTATGCTTTGTGTATTCTGACGGAAGAATCTCAGTGACCTTTGATTACAAAACATAGGAACCTTGTGAATAGTAAAAAAAAAAAAAAAAAAAAAAAATTTCAAACCTACTATAACTGTAAATAATCCGAGACAATGATGGCGCATGACCACAACCTTCAACCACATATACAAAAAATGCAGTTTAATAAAACAGCTTCACTGACACGTTGTGAGGCGACATTGGGAATAATTTGTCTGGGGGAGACACTGGCAGAGGAGGCTATTGCACTGGAGGACTTTCTTGGTTACTATGGCTTCCTCAAAAAAGAAAAAAAACATCCTAAATCTATGAAGCTGACCATAGATTGCAGAAAACAGCTTTCCTCGTGAGCTACCGCGGGACACGCGTGGCCGCAACTAAGTCAAAAAGATGACATGCACAAACAGTCATGAAATGCATGCAGTTGCCATGGAAACCAATCTCCTTGGTTGGTCTCCTTGGGGAAAAAGTGCAGGCTGTAAAGGCGTGACAAGAGGGAGGGATGATGGAGAGAGTGACACACACACCATCACAAAAAAAAAGGTTGGTTTGTCATATTGCAAAGATCAGCTGAGAGTTACGACAACACCTCCACACAATCCACCATGCTGTGCCAGAAAGTGGAATTCATTCAAAAATTAATTCATTCAGAGTGGCCTTGTCGCATTACCATGACAATGCAAATTCTGTCCCGCAACATGCTAATGCAGATACATACAGTACATCCCTGGATACACACTTTCGCAGACTAATGATGTGCACGCTCACAAGACACACAATCGCATTACCAGATCAAAGATGCTTAGAAAATATATTCTCAGAATTAGAATAACATTTACGACAGGCCAGGCTGATTGATATTCTCTCAGAGCGGAGAATCAATGCCGTCTTCCAAACAATGTGCTTGTCGCTCTCCCTGGAGCAGGACAGCCACATACTAATCCACAGGCTCTAGGCCCTCTGTCCTTTGTGACAAAGGGGGCTTTAAGCAGCTACAATTTCTAAGCTGCCATTATCAAAAATACACCCAATACGCACACTTATTTATTTTCCAATCAGGCATTGGACTAGACCTCTTATTCTTTCGCGATTGTAAATTCTTCATCTTGCCAGTACCCTCTGGACAAATAAGAGTCTGCAACTTTGTAGTGACAGTGGGGAAGACCAACGTTCCCTCTAATTTTCCAGGTGTCTGAGCATTCACACAAACTCTCAGTGTATTCCTTGAACTACATAGACCGTGGCCCATGGGATAAATATAGCTTACGTTTTTCAGTCCCATGACCACCACCTGGAAAGGAAAGGAAAATGTGAAAAATGGGGCCCGAGAACCTTCTAAAGAACATGCTTTTTTTCAGACGTGCAAATGTTGCACATTAGCGAGTACCATTCCATTAAAGTATCAGTTGCAGGGCTCCAGATTCCCCTAAATGGTGGCATTTTGACCCAATAGTGGCAACTAAATATTTCATCCAAACACAACACAAACCAGAAACACATTCGACTTAACAATTCTCATTTTATTATTATTCCCCAAAGATTAGATCGTGGAACAAGGCACACACATTTTTGTTAAATATTTACACAATCAACACTTTGCAGTCCCTAATTATGAGTGGATGATGTGGGACCATATTTATACAAAGTGTATTATAACTTAATGAATTTTGCTTAAAATGTCCTGTGTGCTAAAAGTAACAAGTCAGGGTTGATTTAATTACCGGTAGTCAAAAATCTCTATTCAATTTTCAGAGATGAAAGTGGACTTACCTGAAAATTCCGGGGGAAAAAAAAAATATATATATATATATGTGTGTGTACACACACGCACACCTGGCTGATCACGCATGAATTAGTTTACACAAAACGCTATATTCAAATGCTCGACATTCAATGATTAATCTTCCTTTTGTGTGCCCACGTGTACCCTTTGTGGCTTCCGTTCTTGCCGAAATTTCAAAATCTCCGAGATATGGCGAGGCCATGAGAATGCGAGGGGAGGGTATTACTGTTGTGGCGACGCCACTCGAGCTAAGCACGCCTCAGCAGTAAATAGTCCGCTGCTCTCTGCAGTGCGTGCATCAGCGCGAACATGTACGCAAGCGCGTCTTTTGATTTCAATCAATCAGCGCCGACGCAACCGACGTCACACACGACAACAGCTAAGCTAAGCTAGCCGAGACGACACTCGAAGTCGGACGGGCACGTTTTTCTGCCAATCTCTGTGTTTCCCTTTTTGTCCAAATATATTTTTACGACAACAACTGTCTTGTCCACGGCGTCTTTTATTCATTCCAGTGGGGTTTAGCAAGTGTGTTTATAAAGAGACAAAAATCTCTTCACCGTCACTAGTGTTAGTGCCTCAACATGGCTACGCTAGTGAAAGCAAAACAACAAACTCAAATGCGTGTTCATTCAATGTTGTCAACTAATATCCGGATTAATTTTAGGCAATTTTTCCTCAATTCTCTGGAGAATTTTTCATTAAAATTTGAAAATCCGGAATTACGGGAAAATCCGGAGGACTTTCATCTCTGAATTATATATTCTATTTTGATATATAGGTGGTTTGAATTTCTCTGGAACAAATACACATCATGTAACTTGTCATGATCTCACATTTTAGATATATGTGATACTTATTTAGCCATCGTGTGCATGTCTTGTGTTGCTCACCATGGTCCAAACAATGAAAATCATCTTATTTGGCCAAGTATGGAGAACACACAAGGAATTTGTCTCTGGTAGTACAGGCTATACTAGTATGATTAATAACAAACAAATACAATAAATAAGGACATGACAAGTAAGTATCGAAAGACTTTCCATAATGTAAAGGTACCATCGTGCAGTAGTACCACCCAATGACAGCTGCTCAGGGAGTTTGTGTGAATGCTCAGACACCTGGAAAATTCAAGGAGGTGTTGGTTTTATTCCAAGCTTGTGTCATTTCTTAATTATTTTTTATTTTTAACATATTTTACCGAGTGAGTTATATCTGGGGCGGGGGTTAATACCAAAAAGACTTGTTTGCACTGGCTCATGGTTACCACACTGAACCAACTGCCTGTTTCCAAGGTTTGTAGGAATAATTAGGCTGCTGTTTTCTCAAATGCATATGGCTGCACAAACAAAATTAGAAACAAATTTTTTTCACATAGTTATGAGTAATTCCAAATATGCAGTCCATGCACGGGGGGCTGAGGGGGCGGAGGAGACGCACTTGGGACATTTCTACCGCCTCCCACCTTTCTCCTTTGTCAATCGCCTCCCTCCTGATAGAATTTCTGGTTGGAGGTGCTAGCATGTAAATAGAGGATTGAGGACTTCAGAATCTGCAATTAGAATAATGAGATGAGCCCCAGAACTGTTCTTGGAGCTCGATGCTCATGCAAACTACGTGTTCAGGGAAGAAGGGCCTCAGTCAGTGGGCAGCCAAGCACCTTATGTCAGAGCTCCAGCATCCCATCATCCAAGAGGATGGCCATCTTCTCACTGATCCACCAATCAGGGCTGTGTGGTGTAATGGCCAGACAGAATGCACTCCAGACTATTAGGCGCACGGGAGCCCACTCGGTGCTTGCCCAAATGCACCCACAGGAGTCTCACAAATGAAACAAAGGGTTCTGGTCTGATGAGAAAAAGATTTTACTCTTTGGTGTAAATGTCAGATGTCATGCTTGGTGGAAATCAGGCACCGCTCATCATCTGGCCAATACCATCCCTACAAGTGATAGATGGTGGTAGCACCATCATGTTGAAGAGATGTTTTTAAGCGGCAAGAACTGGGAGGCAATGCAGCATATGTATAGAGAGACCCAGAATGAAAACAAGCTCTCGAGTGCTCTTGACCTTAGCATGGGGTCACGGTTCATCTTTCGGCAGGACGACATCCCTAAGCACATTACATTGTTAAGATATCAAAGGAGTGGGTTCAGGATGACTGTGAGTCTCTTTGAATGGCCTAGCCAGAGCCCAGATTCAAATCTGTGGGACTCAGCCTCATCCTGCAGCAATCTCCTGCACGCTGATGTGACTGCATGTTCATGAACCACCACTGACTACACAGATTACAGGCATAATTAATGTCCTCTCACGATTTGGGCTTTAATGGTAAGTATTTTCCTTGAGGATCGTCATCATTCATTTCAACATCAAATTAGCAAATTGTGAAAGAAGCGATGAGGCAGGCCAAGGCCATTTGCTTTTTTGACCATATCTATATGTAAACACTGGCCTCTCCTCCTTTATTTCTCTCCAGCAGGATAGCAGCAGGTGACCTTCACTGACCTTGAGGAGTGGCTGTTCTCATGGGACAACAAGAGACCTTCACTTGGCAATAGGTGGCGCTGTTATTGGCTATTTGAGAAAATAGGGAGCTGACAGACACACTCTTCAGTATACCTTCAGGTGAAACAAATCTTACCGCCCCCCCCCCCCCCCCACACAACACAGTTATCTAATATCAA
>NW_017805538.1:1537242-1542341 GCF_001891065.2 Hippocampus comes | reverse complement strand
CTTCAGGTGAAACAAATCTTTCCCCCCCCCCCCCCCCCCAAAAAAAACAGTTTATCATTATATACACAAATGTAATGGACCAGTCGGTAATAATCCTCTTGTGTGCAGAAATTGTGCTGTAAGGGAGAACAAGAGCCTGATGATCTTGGTGTTCAATTAGCATATATTAGCATACATATGCATACACCTAACAAGCTCACCAGTGTTGCACAGGATTAACATATTGACAACAGATGTATGTGCTCTGCTAAAAACGCATCCCCCAATGAGCAAGTGCTGCTTAACAGTGGTTAATAGATAGATTTCTCTTTCAATTCTCTATTCTAGTGCCCGCTGAAGGTTGGACACCTGCCGTTGAAGTGGGCTAGTAGGCCAAAAGAATGCCCGCAGATACAAGAGTCAAGTGAAAAGAGCGATGATTGTGGACGCATGCAGAGACCGACAGCCAAACCAGCATTTTCAAAGTTGCCCTATGGCTTCACACACACACGCCACATGCTCATGCTTGCATACAGTATCTTACTGCGATTCGATGCAGGGTAGACCTTACAGCGGCCCATCGGTCCAGTCGCCTGTCGATGACTAGAATGAATCCTACTCCTGATGTGGCAATGCTGCAAAAGAAAAGAGCATGCTGTTTGTTTGTTTGTTCCTTTTTTTTCTTGCATAAAATATCCCTGAGATTTGTGTTAAGTACAGTAGTTTATAAATTGATCATCTCGTCATTTTATTTTGACTTTATTTGGGCTTTGTGCGCATGTGTGTGTGTGTGTGTGTGTGTGTGTGTGTGTGTGTTGGGAGTCAAATGCTTTAAAAGAGCAGAGGTTTTAATAACTTGCTGCCAGCAATATGTTTGCAATTGGCAGTTTTGCAGTGACTGAGCGCCCCAAAATCACCATGGCAACCTTGGCTCTGCCTTTTTGCGAATGCAGCAAGATCGGCATCGGTTTCAGGAACAGTGCCATATGCAGAAATCTCATCATGATAATGCAGGTGTCCGTCCGTGTGAGTGTGTGCGTGTGCAATTATATATGTAAAGCCAATCTTTTCAGTCAAGGCCTGGCCAGACATTGGCAATCCCGCATGCACAAAAGAGGAAAAACCAAACAACGCACAATGTGAACATAAATGAAAATACTGGGTGGGAGTAATACCCTTACGGGGTGTCTAACAATTTTAAATGAGCACATACATGCATACAAGTTATCGAAATGCTACCTAGCAAATGCAGCAGCAGCAGTAAATCTTCAATCCATCCCAACAATGATAAAAATTCAAACCATTCAAGATGAAATACGATAATCCATATACAGTAATTCCAGTCCTAAAAAATAAAATAAAAAATAATCACCTCTATCATCAATATTCCAATGTTATGACCTGGAAATATTCCTTTATTTTCCATCATTCCATTTTGTCCTGCATCGCTGATTATGTGTTTGCAGCAGATGAAGAGAGGGCACTGTCCTCATCCTTCAAGAGCATCCCCCCTCCTCCAACTCCTCCTCTACCAGCAGCACCTCATACTGAGCCAATTAGAGACAAGCTCTGCATCATACTGTTCCCCCACAGCCAATCAGCGCTTGAGAGAGCAGCCAGATCGGCAATTGGGTGCACAGAGCAAGTGGGGGAAAAAGGGAGGGGACTCGCAGAGGGGTGCAGTATATGAAAAGCGATTGTCGCAAAAAAAAAAAAAAAAGACAGACACACAGAAAGTCTACCATATATATAGATAGATAGATAGATATATAGATAGATAGATAGATATATAGATAGATAGATAGATATATAGATAGATAGATAGATATATAGATAGATAGATAGATATATAGATAGATATATAGATAGATAGATAGATTAGATACACACACACACACATGCGCACACATGCGCACACGCACGCGCACACGCACGCACACATGCATTCTATGTTTGTTACACAAAATTCAGTGTTTTATCTTCCAGGTTTGCTCTAGTATCTATTTTTAAACCATGAGTGATGTCATCTTTCAGGCAGCACTGTGGTTTTGTGCCGTCACCTGTTGGTGTCATACGCTGGTGCCAACAAAACCTGAAACTGACCTGGGCACTGTTGTGAGGTAGTAAAGCACATTTTTGATCTCATCCTCTTCCAGTTCGCAGAAAGTTGGGAATTCTGGGAAGATGACGATGGGGCTGCCATCAGTCCCGCGGCCCCCTGTAAGGCAGAGGTGAACACGGTAAAAGTTGCAGTTGCAATGAACCACCGCATAGTGCTGATGTGGGCTGGAGAGGATGCTGAGCATTTAGCAGTCACACAGGAGAGACCAAATGTACAAGAAACGCCCCCAGCTCTTCCCTTTGCATATTTGCAGAATAGAACTAGGCGTAATTGTAACATTTTAATCTTCTCACCCATATGTACAATATCACCAGTGTGTACAAAAGCTACATTTCAAAAATCAAAAAAGGGGACAGAGATAAACAAACTGGTGGCTCAAGTTGCACAGCGGATAATCACAGTGATAAATTATTCATTTAGCGTCAACGGAGCAGTCATTATCGTCATGGCAACCCAATGCATAGCCTCATTTTGTGGTCCTTGTGCACATCTTGAGTAGAAATAGTTTGAAGTGTCGTCCAAACAGGAAGACTTGTCTTTATATGAGAAAACATCAATGTAAAGTACAGGAGAGCAAGAAAAGAAACCAACCTGGTAGGGTGGCAAACTGCTTCTGGAGTTCAGTGCCAATTTGTGCTGCACACAGAGGAAGATCTGTCTGCAAAATTTCATCTGAGAAGAGACATTTATACACTTGTTTTTAATCAGCATACTACTTGATCGGTTCAACATATCTGTCATTACATGTATTAGGCATTACAAATAAGCAGTGTGACTAACTGGGAAACATTTTTTCACGAATGTGGTAGACTAATTAATACAATTATAAAATATAAAAACATAAAATGACAAATAAAGTCTATCAGTTTAAACACGAAATATCTTGCTTTGTATTGCATTCAAGTATATATGGGTTGAACGTGATTTGCAAATCATTGTATTCTGTTTAACACAACTTTCAACTTTACTGGAGTTTTTATATTGTACTTTGTGTGTGTGTGTGTGTGTGTGTGTGTGTGTGTGTGTGTGTGCGTGTGTGTGTGCGCGTGCGTGCATATTCATTTAGAATTTAATGTGTGTAACATGTTAAAAAACAGCTGGGACGGGTGGCAAAAAAGCCTGAGAAAGTTGAGGAATGCTCAACACCTGTTTGGAACATCCCACAGGTGAACAGGCTCACTGGGAACAGGTGGGTGCCACGGTTGGGTACTCCAGGAGATTTGCATTGACAAGCAAAAATGGGGCGAGGTTCACCTCTTTGTGAGCAGCAGCGTGAGAAAATAGTCGAATTGTTTAAGGACAATGTTCTTTAACAATTGCAAGGAATTTAGGGACTTCATCATCTGCGGTCCATAATATTATCAAATTGTCAGAGAACTTGGAAAAATCACTCCATGTCAGCGTCAAGGCTGAAAACCAACATTGAATGTCCATGACCCACAATCCCTCAAAGGGCACTGAATCAAAAACCGACATCAATGTGTTAAAGATATCACCTCATCAGCTCAAGAACACTTGAGAAAACCAGTGTCAGTATTGTTGCTAAATACAGTTCTGTGAAACATCCATAAGTGCAACTTAAAACTCTAGTATGCAAAGCAAGAGCCATTTATCAACAACAGCCATAAAAGCTGCCACCTTTTCTGGGCCCAAGCTCATCTAAGATGGACTGCTGCAAAGTGGAAAAGTGTTCTGTGGTCTGATGAGTCCACATTTCAAATTGTTTTTGTGGATGTCGTGGCCTCCAGGCCAAAGAGGAAAAGAACCATATGCACTGTTATGGACACAAAGTTCAAAAGCTAGCATCTGTGATGGCGTGGGGCTATGTTAATACCAATGGCATGGCTAACTTCCACATCTGTGAAGGCACCATTAATGACTAAAGGTACATATGGGTTTTGGAGAAGCAGCTGCTGCCATCCAAGCAACTCTTTTTCATGGACGAACCAGATTTTTTCAGCAAGACGATGCCAAACCACATTCTGCGCGTGTTACAACAGTGTGGCTTCAGAGTAAAAGAGGGTGGGTACTAGACTGTTATGCCTGCAGTCCAGACCTGTCTACCCATTGAAAATGTGCGGCACATTGTGATGCGGAAAATACAAGAACCGAGACGTGGGACTGTTGACTAGCTGAAGCTGTAGATCAAACAAGAATGGGAAAGAATTCCATCTACAAAGCTGTGACAATTCGTGTCCTCATTTCCCAAACGTTTATGTAAAACATGACATTATCCCAGCTTTTTATGTAGCCATAAAATTCTGAAATGTTTATTTGCTAAAAACAGTACATGAATGAATACTTGAACATTAAATATCTTGTTTTTGTAGCGTATTCAATGAAATGGTTGAACATGATTTGCAAATTACCCTATTCTATTTTTTATTATGTTTAGCACATCCCAGCTCGATTGAAAATGAGTTTTTATGAGAAGACAATCACGTAAACCGAGTTCCAGGTAGGCGATTGAGTGTGGTACCATTTGTTCACGCAACCAAGCGCTAACACTCCACAAGCCCCCAAAAACCTCTCACACAAGGTCCGACAAGAGTGGGCAGAAGCATACAAGATTATTGACAAACTATCACCAGTAGCTTATCAAATCAAGATGAGCAAAGGATGCAGGGGTGGGGTGCCTTACTGAAGTGGGTGTAAAATATTAAATAAACCTCACCATGGTCTTGAACATTTTGGCACGGGACCAACCAGTCACCAAAGCCACAGTCTAAGTCAGCGGTGTCAAAGTCAAATGGACGGAGGGCCAGATAAAAAATTTTGCTGCAAGCCGAGGGCCGGACTGATCGAATGTTCATTGAAAATTTTAAAAATGACCACATATTGTTGATTGAACCAAATTTAATTGACTGAAAACCTAACAAATACATTCCAATATGGTCAGATAAATAAAGCAACATTTTTTTATGGCTACGTCAGTAAACTTTAATTTTCAACAGGCACAAAAAAAATTCCTTTGTATAAAAATACCCATAACATGAAT
>NW_017805538.1:1522308-1537080 GCF_001891065.2 Hippocampus comes | reverse complement strand
AGAAGTAACAAGCAGCGAAAGCAAATATACTTTAATTTTTAAAGTTGAACTGAGTAAAAACTGAATATGTGATTGTACAGTATATTATAAGTAATATTCACTTCTTTGAGGCTGAGGCTGATACTCGGTGGTGTCTTAATTTTTCTACAAGTTCATCAATATTTGGGGGCAGGCTCTGAGCTGGGCAAATCCTCAAAATTGAGTGAGGGTGTTCAGCAGTAAATCGACTTCTGTGTGATGTTTTGTTCAGCTTCATCAAAGAAAATAGTTGTTCACACACGTATGTGCTGCCAAACTTTCGACAACGTTTGAGCAGCCTGGATGCGCAGCGGGGCCACTGTGTCGGGGAGGAAACGGGCAAACTGCGCAGCGCGCACTGCCGTATCTTTGCAGAAACACTGCAATTGTGTTTCTGCTAATGCTCACGTTTAAAAAGAGTTGCTTTTTTTTTGGGGTAAACGTCGTCACAACTTTAAGTATTCCGTTTTTAATAAAATCCCCCTTCCCCCTCTATGTCCATGTTCTTGTTTTTGTTCGCGTGTTTCGTTTCATGATGTCGTCTCAGATTACACTATTTCAATCGCGCCACACTTTCTCCGCACAGAAGACACACAGGTTTTCCAGCTACGTCCATGAACATGTACTTCGACTCCCACCTTGTTTGAAACCCCCGGTTCTCAGTGTCCACCTTCCGTTTTGCCATTTTTGATGGGTATCTGAAAGCTAATGTCACTGTTCTGGGAACGACTGCTAGACTAAAAAATATTTAAATAAAGCGGCCGACAGCTTGGCGCGTCACCGTTGCATTTTGGGAAATGTAGTATTGGTGCGTGTGAAAGATCTGCGGGCTCTCGGCTTGCTGCGGTCCGCGGGCCGGTTCTAATAATAAATCAATATCATCCCAGGGGCCACTGAAAACATTCTCGCGGGCCGGATTTGGCCCGCGGGCCGGCACTTTGACATATGTGGTCTAAGTCATATTGAAAAAGGGGGTTGCACCTCAGATGCTGACCCAAAGACAACCCCAAACCCAGCGACTGACATGCATTATACCGACCCGAAAGACGACCAAGCAAAGACCAATCAATGGCTGAGAATAACCGGATGGTGTAAGGAGGTGGTTATTATGCCCACTGGCCAATGCCTAACTTGTTCTAATCTTAGTTGACTAATGACATAGTATTAACAAACTTACTCTCATTACTCGGGAATTGTGCTACTGATGATCCTGAAGTTGTGCATAACCACTTTCGTGGGCCAACCTGAAATAGTTTAGCTTGGACCCATCGAGGGAATTGAGTTGAGAGACCAACCAGGATTGTTCATGACCAACTGCCGGACACCCAACGTGTCACGTTGCGAGGTGGTGGTGGACCACAAAAAGCAGGCAGGAGGGAGGAGCAGGGTGAACTTGACAAATTGTATTAAAATACTAAGGAAACGAAATCCAGAACGCACCAAGTCTGGAAAACAGAACGAATCCAAAGTAGCAAACAAAACCATGGCATAAGCAAAAAACAAAGTGATAAACACAAACCAACAGAAACCGTGACAGCAACTAACATGACAGAAGCAAACAATGACCCGACCATGAGTGGTCGGGTGGGAGTCCTTTTATACAGCTAACGACATAACGACCAACAGGTGTGCAGCTGCAGGGAGAGCCTTACAATGCCACCTGTTGGTCACAAAACAAAACATGACACAACGAGTGTTTGTCCGATGTGAAGCATGAGCAGTGTACATGAAAGCACATCGTCCCGGGCACCCTAACCAGATTTACTGGGGCAACATGGTCCCGGAATGCCAACATCCAGGCCTCCCTACACACGACCCACATGCTTCAACAGCTCGGGAAGTTTGTAGTCACCCAATCTGACCTTAATGAGGTCCCCAAACGCCAAGAGCAATTTGTGGGTGGCCTGCTCGTAGCTGCCGCGTCATTTGGAAGCCTATTCAGCATAGAAACCTCGACCCTTAACCTCCTAAGACCTGAACTCTTGCAAGGCATGCATTTTTAGTTTATTTTTATTTTCTCTTTGATATTTAGGCTAATTGGGACCTGATGAGTGTAAAAACAAAGAATTATCTTTTTACATGATGTAACACCCTCGTAAGTGGACGCCAGGCCCTTGTAGTCCAAAATTTAACATTGTAGTCTTGACAACCCACAACGTCATGTCCACACATGTGGACGCCAGGTCCCAGGAGGTTAATGCCATTAGCTTCAACACGGTCGAGAAAAAAATTGGGGAACTTCAAGCCCAGATACCAAACATCCAACGTGACATGGCCATACAACCTGTTAATCTACAATCTCTCAGAAAAACATTTAAAGATACAATCCTAGTCCTCAACACTCACAGCGAAGTGATAAACTAAACCAGTCACTCCTTGAGCCTCCACTGTACTGCATGACACCACGTCATTAGATGGCTGCGCTGTAAGTGCTTTGGGGCGACATATAAAATCTCATTTTGGGCCACCAAATCCTAGCGCCGGCCCAGGTTTTAAAACAATGTATGTGTTTTGTGTATACTGTATTTCTATGGCTTGGCTGCACACGGGGGCCTGCTGTGTCTCACTCGATTAAAACCCGCAAATTAATTTTTCCGCCCGTGTGAAAGCTTCTGTTCAGTTTGATTGGCTATCATTTGCAAATGTCACAAGGTTATGCAACTGCCATTGAGATTTTGAATCGCTGCAAAAACTGTGGCCGACAGTAGCCCACCTTTGAAATCCTGTGGCAGACCCCCACACACTGCATGTGTATTCATCCTTGAATCTGCTGCGGCCCTTCGGTTTGTTTCGTGTTAAAAATACTTTCATGTTAAACAATAAAAAGAGGAAAATATGCAAAATAATGAGTGGAGAAGGAGACTGAGTTAAAGTAAATTTATTTGAATGGGTATCTTTTAGCTGGACAAGTGGCCAAAGACTAAGAGGTTGCGTTCCAGATAGAAACAATTTGCAGTTTCAAGAATTTGATCGTGTCCCCCCAATTTTTTTTTTCATTTGCAATTGCTTCAAAGGCTCTACATTGGGGGGGAATCAAACGTCCGTCAAGGAAGCCCGAATTGCAGCGAAGAAATGGCTGAACAAATGAACACTTTTTTGGGGGGGGGGGATAAAATGGGATTTCAAAATTTTCCACATAGGGCAGCACTGAACCTGAACTTCTGCTTTTCACAATGTAGTCTACCCTTATTCACCAAAGTGTCTTTGTCAAAAAAGAAAGAAGTGTTTGCTGAATGAGTTTTCCAAGAAGAATGACTGTTTCGTACATACTCAGAGAGGTGAATGGGAAACCTGTGTGCTTGGTGGGAAATAACAAGTGTCGGAAGGAATAAAATGTATAGCCACTACAAAAATCAGCATGGCGAAAAACATGAGCGTTCGCAAGGACAACTGAGAAGAGAGAAGATCAATTAATTGCTGGCGGGCCTGAAGAAACGGTAGTCCGTTTTCACTCACGGCCGAGAAGTTAGTGACACAGCAGTAGAAGCCAGCTACTTGATTGCTGATGAAATAGCATCAGCATTAAAGCCGCATTCCGACGGTGCCTGCGTTAAAACATGCATGCTGAAATCTGCAGAAGTTGTGTGTCCTGATATTTCTCCATTGTGAGACTATTAAAGGTTTTCTTATCTTATCTTATAAGCGGAAAGCTTTTACTAACATTTGTCTGACGAGGACTACTGCGGCAGACAGGATTTCGGAACTATTGTCAGATTTTGCCAGCCAGTTGAAACATTTTGTGGAGTTATTTCTTGCATTTTCTGTTGCAATTGATGAGAGCACTGACTTTACGGCTGTAGCTCAACTGGCCCTATTGGCGGAGTTAATGAGACATTGACCATCATTGAAGTGTTGAGAAAGGAAGGGAGGAAGGAAGGAATGAAGAGTCTAGAGCAGGGGTGTCAAACTCATTTCACATGGTGGGCCACATACGGCCTCGGTAGATGTCAAGTGTGCTGGACCATTAAAATGATACCATACTTTGCTATAAATAACCAAAACAATGTCTTTCCTTTGTTTTGGTATAAAGAAGCACAAGAACATTAGGAAAATGTTGAAATTTAATGAACATATCTTTTACAAAATATTTCATGAAGCATCTTACATCTCCTTCGACAAATGTGCAATTTACTTTTATCATTCACATATATGCATTGCAAATGATCCCACTGATTGTACAAACATTAACAAGTAATTGGTATTGAAAAATATAGTAATGCACTTTAAGATTAAACGAGATTCATAAAGAAAGGAAGTTTTAAACCATTTACACGTGCATATAAAATCTAAATGTAATCTTACAAACTAAGGAGAGTGCTATTAAATGTGTAAATGTGAGAGTGCTATTGATAGCGTCTGCTGTCATGGGTCTGTCACAGTGACGGACTGAGGCTGCTGTTGTCTTCTTCTCTGATCAAAACAGTGTCCCCTTGCGGATACTCAATGAATTGCACCTTGTTAAAAATATTAATTCTGTCTTTAATGCATTTTTTTCACTTTTAAATTATCCTGCGGGCCTAATTGAACCTCCTTGTGGGCCGGTTCCGGCCCGCGGGCCGTATGTTTGACACCATGCTTTACATAATCATCTCACGGGCTGGATTAAACTCCTTTGCGGGCCGGATGCGGCCCGCGGGCCGTATGTTTGACACCCCTGGTCTAGAGGGATGAAAAGATAGAAAGGAGGGAGGGAAGCAGGAAAGGAAAGAACAGTCATAACATATTGAATCAATATGACCCAGGAGGACAACAGTCAAAGGTTTATTTATTTTAGGGGGGGGGGGTCTGTATTTGTACAAACACTGTGACCAGATTGTAAATGATAATCAGTAGAAAGTTTGTCTTGAGAAATCTGCGGTTGCTCGTGATGTTTTGTAAAAGGATATTTCCTAATGTAATCCTTTGTATGAAAACAAAGGGAAAAAATGTGGACATATTGTTATTGAGAGGTAATTATTGCAGGAATTTATTTTTACATTACACCAATCAGATTGAGTGAATCGAAATTGGTTGATATTTTTCATTTTACGCAAAATCGCTGATCGTCTAATAACTGTGCAATCTATCACTGACGTCATTGACTAGATCAGCGAAATAAGACATTACAGCAAACACAACCTCGTTCACTGCTGCCATAGTGTATATGGGAGCCCGACAGCTCATCTATATTTCGCATCGCCACATGTCATTTGAGCGCAAATAACTAAAACTAAAAAATGGAAAAATATTTTCGTTAAAATAAAAATGAAAATTGTTTTGAAAAAACAAACCAAAAACTATAATAGTTCGCCTTTGGCAATTAAATTAATACATGATCCTTAGGAGTTGATTTTAAATGTGATTTTATCCTTCCATCCATCCATTTTCTACCGCTTATCCGGGGTTGGGTCATGGGGGCAACAGCTTTGGCAGGGAACCCCAGAGCTATAAATCCATTTAAAAATAAAAATGCATGCATAAATATAATTACTGATTAAATTATAAGAGGCATATAAAATAAGTGGTAATAAACCCACATGCGACACATGACCCACATGCAACACTAGGTAAGAAGCGCTTTCCTTTTTCGGTTCATAAATGGAAAAAATTATATACAGGATATAAAAATAAAAATAGCACACTGTATAACCTGTTCTAATACTTTTCAACAGGAATTCAAATCCCAAATACATTTTAGAAACTGGACACTTTAGAAGTGATACTATGCAATGCACTTTGTTTTTGTATCTGTGTTCTTATACACTTTGTGTATTTGATTTGCAGATGGATGGTCGTTTTAAAAATTAGTTTTTTGTTAATCTTGTACATGTGTACATATTTTTTATTTAAAAAAAAACCACAAAAACTAGAGTAAAACTCAGCATTTTTGGAAAAAAAAAAAAAGCAAATAAAAAATTAAAGCTGCCCTGAAAACTAATTAAAACTAACTTAATTTAAAAAACAAAACTGAAAACTAAATGAAAAATAACTAATAAATGTCTGGACTTGTTTACTGCTGATGAACCAAGCTATAGAAGCAATTGTTTTGGTAAAAGCACTGGCCACCTGAATGACTTGCGATATTCATGCTTTTGTTTTTCATTCATGTCCAAGAAGGATATGTTGTAAACATGCAAACATTACATTTAATGCATGTCTTTTTGGTGATTTTTGTTTTAGGGGGGGGAGATTGGGGAAGTATAAATGATTATTTTTTTCAATGCATTTTTGCGATGACAAGGACCGACTGTCGAGTATATTTACAAGATGTTCAAATAGATATCTTGCTCCATCTTGATTGACTTGATGTTAGTTTTTTTTTTTTTCCAAACCTTCTGATTGCTGCTCCACCTCAAAAACCTTGATGGCGTAAACTCGTAAAGCCTACATTCTGCTCGACCTCTCATTAGGCAGTACGTGACCCCTGAACGATCATGAATTTGACACCCCTGCTCCCCATTTGGGTAGAAAATACCTAAATCATTCTAAACTAAATCATTCAATACGTATTGGATTTCTAACCACAGAGGAAAAATTTGATTCCGATCTTGGAGTATCCAATTACGTGAGGTTTTTTTTTTCTGTTCATGCTGCCATGACGCATATTGCACTCATGCCACTTCAAGGTCAAGTGTGAAGTAAACTTGGTCAACCATCTTTTGAGTAATACTTAGGGCTAAGATTATTTCAAGCATACGTTCGTTAGTTTTTTTTTTTGTTTTTTTTTTAACACAACCGAACCAGATTCATAGTTAGAACCATAGCAACGTGCTTCACTATGAACACGTTTTTGTTCTGCAATCTCCGGCGAATGACGTCATTTACAGAGTGCCAAGTAGCCAGTCAGCCATTGTACTGCATTGTTGATCATCCAGTGTCTTTGCCATTGTTAGAGTTATTTGGCGAAATGCCTCGGCCCTGTGTGGCCATGCATTGTTCACATGTAGGCAAACGGTTGCTTGCGTGGCCAAAAGAAAAGAATAGGGCATGTAAATGGACCAGAAAATTGGAACGATACAGTTTCGTTCTCAGAAAGTGAATGTTTCTTGTTGTCATGACATTGCACGGACTTGCAGCAAAAAATGTCAGAAACACTGGGGCATGAGTGCGCGCTTTCATGACGTCGAAACTTGACAAAGAAACATTCGTTAGTGAGCCACCGACTAAAAAGAGAAGGTGTGTGTACATGAAAGCCTGGGAAAGTCCGTATTTGTGCGTAGCAGTGGACGAGCTACAACCTGAGAGGTCTTTTTATAACCTTTGCGAAACGTCATTTTCAATCATACATGGAGGGGGGCGCAACTCTGTTGAGTAGTGATCCCCAAACTCATTTTTATAAGCTATTCAATTTCATTTAACTTTTTTTCCTTGTTGGCCTATTCATGAGCATACATCATCATATGTTCAGGGGAAGAGGGCATTGTTAATGTCCAATGTAAATTGGGATGTGTTATCAGTGACTCTACCCGTAGGGTGGAGACGCCGCGTCGCTACCACACCGAGCAGGGTCCCACATTGTCCCCCAGAAACATACCCCTCGGGCTTATTTGCAGGTGGTCACCGGACATGTTCACGATATGATGACAACAACAAGAGCAATTCTTTGCAAGCATGACAACTGTTTGGGAATGTCTGGCGACCGTCTGTGCAACTGTTTGCGACTGTTTGCAACACTGAATCTATCCCAACTACAAAGCAACATTCGCTGCATGCTCACTCACACACTTGCACACTTGCCCGCTCAAATTTCAATTGTGTCACTTGAAGCACGCATTGTCGATCCAGCCGTAGACTCAAATTTGCAAACTAACCCTGCACGCAGTGTGCAATTGTAGTGTACTCTGCAAGCCACACTGTAATCTCTCATCTCCCAGCCCATTTATGTCAACATGGAACATAGTTCCCACAAATTCAACGGTCAATCCAAAGGGTACATTAGTGTAGATTGTACCTTGAGGGACATGTGTACTTTTCTGACTCTGTAGAGGGCCTCAAACCTGTAATCATTGAGCCAACGGGGCAAAACAGAGCTAACTACCTGCTCCATCTGTTTTTTGTTTTTTTTTTTTGTTTTTTTGTAATAAATCATAGATGTGATGAAGCCACTCATTCATCGAAGGAGGAAGTGAAAGGAAAAGTAGGAAAACGTATGGAAGTTGAATTAAACGATGGTAAGATGGAGACGTGGCACAGCAGCAGCTCTGCTTGGCAGATTTCAAAACCACAAGCATTCCAGCAAAGCCCAGAAGCCTCTAATTTGACCAAAACCAGCCACTCTGCTATAATTATCTACTACTACATAAAAGTGAAAAACGATCCACAATGAAGAGTTGTTCTCTTTTGTTTTTTTAATGTGTAAATTCCAAGGCAAGCTTTGTATGAATGCATGCTTTTGTTGGCTACATGTTGGCTCATTTCAGCTGCTATCTTGCGCGTCTGACAGACTAAGACTCTGGTAAGCGATGACACGTGCCTTTTATGTCTCTACACACGTTCCAAGTGCGTGTGCACATGAATTTCGGCTGATCGTTGCTTTGACTCTGACCTTTACAAGACTTGTCGGTGTAAAGAGTTTGCTTAAGGTTGATTTTAGGCTAAGATTTGGCCCCTCGTTTTGGTGGGACAGCTTACTTGCCTCTCTGAAGTTAAAATACTTTGAGGAGACCAATGTCATTGGGGTCAAATACGGCATTCTGCTGAGAGAATACAGAAGTAAAAGCTCATCAGTGCAAAGACAAACCTCAGACAAGAAGGAATCTTTTTTTTCCACAGCTGCTGAACTCTAAAACTGCCCGCTTTCAGTCCAATGAATGACAAACTCTGGCTGCTCTGCTGTGAGTGAAACTCTTTAGAGCGCACACATTCACAGTGGAAGTGGGGCAGGCACAAATAGCGATTATGGGAAGGAGAGAAAAGAATGTCCCTCCACCGTTTTCACACCCTTCCCCCCTAACCGGGCACCCGTTCCTCACTTCATTCACGCTTTTTCATTGGCTTAGCATGGAGAAAGAACACGTACCCTAGCATGGATGAAAAGGACATTTTTAAACAGTGTTCTTGATTCTCCTACCTGCAGCATGTCTTGTTTTTCAAAAATTGCCATGCCATTAATATTTTTTGGTCTGGAGACTGCGTGGTATTACGGCTGAGAAAATGAACGTGAGGAGGAGGAGAGCGTCGAGGTGTTTGTCTCAATTTGGTGACCCAGGAACGCATTGCTTGACACATGCCTACATATTTAATGTGTTGGCCTGCTGATTGTCGACACTTCTGATGCGAGGCCCCAATGGCTCAACAACCCCGTCAAACTTTCCAACAGCTGATGAGCACCCTTCCTCACTTGACAAAAATAACACTAAAATCTGTGTTGGCAGTGATTATAAAAACCTGAGGCTACTTTACTGACCCACCAGCGCTTATTATGTGGTTGTGACCCACTGGTAAATCTTTGCGCAATACGGACCATTTGTTCAAGAACAGTTTGCCGTATCTGATAAAGAGGGCCAGGCAAATACTTTTAATTACAGCATCAAACCACAAAGACACACCCGCCCAGCCCTTTGTTCACGGCAGCTTTTATTTTTGCTAAACACACACTGCCAGTCCAAACACAGCAAGCAGCTGTTAATCGCTACGACCGCTGATGGCCAGTCAAAGTTTAAAGTCCCAGGAAGCTGGAGCGCGTCAACCATCGTGTACGCCTACATAGGCAAGCACAAAATCCTGCTTGGGGGCAATTCAAACAAACAAGAACATGTCTGTTAGTGGAGTTGACAAGCACACACCCCAGGCGTCCGCTCATCAAATACCAACAGAGAAATGGACAGTTGCATTTGAACTCGCGTGTGCGCCTGTAGAGATGCCAGAAAATACCCGAAACGGTCCAGCTGTCGTGTGTGTGTGTGTGTGTGTGTGTGTGTGTGTGTGTGTGTGTGTGTGTGTGTGTTGTGTTTGTGGGTGTGTGTGTTTGTGTGTGTGTGTGTGTGTGTGTGTGTGTGTGTGTGCACTCTTCTAAGCGAAGCAGAGCTTTATTAGCGGGCATTACGGTGAGGCTTTACCAAAATACCATCTGTCACTGATACACGAACGCACACGCACACACAAAATGCTTGCCAAAAACTGGGTCACCCTGTGATCAGCAATGCCTAAGTGTTGTCCATTGCCAATCCCAAAGATGGAATGAGGGATCAGGGAAATCTGCAGCCAAAAAGGTCCGTCACAAAAGGTTTGCTATTTCCAAAACACATGCTGACTGCCAAGCTGCAAATTTGTTTGTGGTTGACTTGGATAATTCGGCTGCTGGCGCCAAGTGCTTCTTGTCAAACCATTACAGAGGAGGTTCATTCACTGACCCATAATTCCGTCACGGCCTTTTCCAAGCGCGGTGGACTTTCTGTTCATCTTCACATGTACACAGCATGCACTTGCAAGGAAAAAAAATGTCCTTCTATTGTTAAAACAATTGTAAACGTCTAAATGGTTAGTTATGGTAGGAAGCCAAAAATAACAAATGAGAAGGAATTTAAGACAGCAAGACGGACCGGACAAGTGCTGCCTTTTGTTTCACGGGGCTGTTCTGAAGTTATTCAAAAGCAAAATCCAAATGGTGCCTTCCACATGCATCTGACACCATGCAGTGCATGCAGAGCGGTGCAGTGCTAAAGTTAAATGGCTCCCAATCAAAAGGTCAACAATTGCCTGAGGGAGGGAAGGCAATCTGACCGCTGATAGGTTAGTACCTGAATGTGAAATTTATTCTGACTCCATAAATCAGAATTGTGGAGACCACGGTCTTTTAAAATAAATCAATCAATCAATCCTGAATATATGTAAAGACTGTATGTGTGTGTGTGTGTGTGTGTGTGTGTGTGTGTGTGTGTGTGTGTGTGTGTGTGTGTGTGTGTGTGTGTCGACAGTGTCGCTGACATACCCATCCTCCCCTCCCTTGCAGCAAGCGTCATCATCAAACCTGATGGACAGCTAATACTGTGTGTGTATATATATTGTCGACTATATGCAGATTTTCAATGTCCTGGTCGGCCCGGTCACTATCGCCCATGAATAAAGGGGAGGTGTTGACTGTGTTTATGGAAATGCAAAAGGTCACAAATCCAGTCCATTCCAGCCACATAATTGCTATTACACTACTATTCCGCCGTGCATGCAACAGCGCTCATCTGCCAGACTGCGGTTTGAGAACTTAGCTCCTTCTAATCTTGACCTGGCAAAGCAAAGTGAGCAAGCACCTATACCTTAACTACCTTTGTGTTTGAGTGAAGACTGTGTGAGGGACAGGCAACCTGCCTGTACAGGAAACACACATGTAAAGAATTTGACATCCAAACACTAAAAGTGGAGTTTGCTCTCATGTTGTGCCAAAAGGAAGCACACTCGGTTAATAGGACAAACACACTAACGCCAACGTCAGACTACACAAATGTAGCCCGATTTTGAGCCGACGGTCGTTTTGCACACAGATGATTTTGAGTTGTCTTGACGCGTCGCAGCCTGTGCGCTCTGACATATTCAACGATTGGTCACGCAGCGTCTGGGACGCTACACGACCACCACGACAGAAGTCTGGCATGTCCGAATTTTTTGTTCGTCTTGCCGCATAATGTGTTCAGTTCTTCGGCATTAACCAATAGGAAGACAGTGCCCTCCGACTTATGATGAGGGACTAGAACAGGACTTGGCTCGCACAAACAAAAAGGCGGAAAAAGAAATATTGCAAAGTAGTCGTTGCATTTCAACTCAGGTTTGCCAACTGCAAAAATAGTAGCTGATTAGCAAACGTGGTGTCATTAAACAAACTCCTGACCTCAAGTCCTTTTTGGAGAATAGTCCATACTTGGCTCTCCTCAGCATCCAGGAAAAAGGTTTATACCCACTTTTCCCCCCCCTGCCTTTTCTGTACATTGAAACATCGCACATGCACACAATGCTTCCGTCAACATGCCTTTGACAACTGCTTGTCGCGCCTCCCCGACAGACTCAATCTTGACAGAAGCACGTGACGATCGGGCACTGGTCACTGACGGACTTGTAGTGTGACATCTCGCCCGGTTCAAGACACAGAACGATACTTATCTGGTAGTCTGACAACGCGACCATCGTGAGTGACAAAAAAGCCATGTGGTTTGACGAGGCTTTAACGGTACACAGTCCAAGAGACAAATACACAAGCGCACTCCCACTCCATTATGCGTATCTAACCTCGGGCCAAAATGCATGGTTTGTATTATGTAAGGCTGATGGATAGCGATGCTTTCAGAAGGAGAAGCGTCTTGCTACCATGAAACAAAATCAATGTTAACAAAATCAAGCCACGTTCTCTCGTTCATGTCATTCATAACAGCGGACGTGCATGCTGCGCTGCACTTCCTTGGGCCTTAAGGGAGCAGCGAGCGGTGATCAGCTGATTCAAGAAAACAATTTCGCATGGAACAACATGATCTCATTTGCATATTTAACCTGTTCCCAAATAAATAATCTCGATAGGGTGTTTAAGTATGAAGGCAATACTTCAGTTCCTGTAGAAGCTTCAGCAAGTCCTGTACAACATGGACAAACGATAATGGCAAACAACATTGCCTGGTAGGCAGTAAAATCTCTGTAAGGACTTGGGCTTTGGAACCGCAGGGTCATGGTTTGAGTGCCGACAACTAGATTATAGAGAGATGCTAATCTACCCCTGGGCAAGGCAGCATCATAGCCCAGGAGGTCCTCTCTACAAATGTTGAAAAATTCTCATTCCGATTAAGATCAACACAATATTGTGGACTTTCATAAATACACAGTGAAAAACATAACTTTTTTAAGAGGGAATAACTTGAAAATACAAATGATTTATATTGATGACAACTATGTCAACAAGCAAGTGGTTTGCTCCAATGCAATTTGTTGAGTTGACTTTACTTCCATCTGAGTTGGGGGACAAGACAAGCGACAACTGGCTTTGTAAATTATATTTCAAAATTTTCACATTAGCAAAACGTCTTATGAAATATTTTGTTGAATTGCCCGACTGAAAATTTTATCAAAGTTTGTTGCCTTGAAATTTTGAGTTCAACCAATTTTTGTTTTTTTACAGTGTACCCATTTCCTATCCACTGCATGTCTACATTTTGTCACATTCTTAGGTTTCATGCAAAGAAAAATCCATTCAAATGAATGAGCTCGGTTTAACCTTAGCCTCAATGGTTGGTTTTCTGCTTCAAAACATTACAAGACTGTGACTCTCGCACTCGATTGAACACATTAACCGGAACAAGAGAGGCCAGCAAATAAAGAAAGGGAGCCTGCTTTATTCATTTCCTAACATGTGGGAGCATTTAATATCATTGCAATATTAGTGCTTTGCTTTCTTTACTTTATCGCATGCCCTTTTGTCATATGTGAAACTTCAACTACTGGAGGAGGCTTGCACAACCACGGTCCGACTATGCGGAACACCGATGCTGACAAGCGTTGCGCCGAATTGGACCAAAAGAAGCGGCAAAACAACCAACAACGCGTGAAATCTTGAAAAGTCATTTTACCTGTCAGCATCTTCAGTTGCAGCCAAAGCCTGGTGATGTCAAAGCACAGTTGAGATACTCTGTTGACAGCCATGATTGCTGGTACCGATTTGACCCCCTCTCCGACGCATGTAGACACAAACGCACGCACACAAACACACACACAGCCGCATGCTGTCAGAGAACATCCCGGTGGAAGTTCCGCCACTGGCAGTCCATTCCTGCACAGCTGAGGACTGAAGCCGCTCACCGAGCTGTCACCCGCAAAGCAGTGGCACATACACGCGCACACACTTCAGTGTGTAGGATCCCCCTGGTAGGCGGAGCTTTAAAAGTTCCGCCCCCATCTCTCATTTCACACTGTTTCTGCACAAAGTAGCCTCTCTGATGCTTGACAGGCTACACACGTCTTGAACATCGCACTCGATGGATACCACACACACACACACACACACACACACACACACACACACACAAAATGTAAACGAAGACAGCAGGGAGAATCATTATGCGCAAAAGTTATGGTAAGAACCAAACAAGGTTGGAAATAACTTTTTCTTTGAGGTGCAGTTTTGCTAATAAATGAGCAATATTCCAATTTTTTTGCTGTGTAATCCCACGGCCCTAAAGCAACAGTTTCATCAAACAATAACAATATAGAACCCCTGGTATCCAACCAAGTACTTTAAGACATGAAGCTGCTTTTTCAAATCCAAGAACTGACATTTTATCATTAACCCTGATGTATTTTAAAAAAAAAAAAAAAAAAAAAAAAAAAAAGATGCAGTCTTTATTACCGCGAAACCAGACCAGGTCTAGGAAACACCATCCTACCCCTGGTATCAAATCAATATACTTCTCCACAAATGTATTCTTGTTCCAAAATAAAAGATTTCGTTATTTCGCAACCAGGCTAGATCAAGGGAACACGAGAACACGCCTGGCATTCAAACCAAGATACACAAATCTGATGTTGCGGTTTAAAACAATAGGCCTCTGAAATATGCAATTTTGACCAACACCCCAATTTCAAAGAAAATCATTAAAAAATCAAATGTTATCCCACAACCAGACCAGATCTAGCAAACACTAGACCAGGGGCCCCCAACCTTTTTTGCCCCACGGACCGGTTTATGTCAGACAATATTTTCAGGGACCGGCATTTAAGGTGTGGCGGAAATAATACAACAAAATAATATGGTATGAGCTGCATGAAAACTGTGGCGTTTTCGAAATATAATAATAAACACAAGGA
>NW_017805538.1:1514424-1522133 GCF_001891065.2 Hippocampus comes | reverse complement strand
TTTTTTTTTACTCATTTTGCGAGCTCCCGCGTTTTGTTTTGAAGTAATCGGTCACGTGAAGGAGAAGCGTGGCTTGACGTGTGTCAAGCGTAACACAGACGGATGTAACGGAGAATCCGGTAGTTTTTCAAAATAAAACATCTTTCGTATTCCGAAATAAATAAAACGGAATTAAGGCAAGATCTTTCTGTGCGGCCCGGTACCAAATGCCCGGTGGACCGGTACCGGTCCGCGGACCGGCGGTTGGGGACCCCTGCACTAGACCACCCTTGGTATAACACCAAAGTGCTTTGATCTGATGTTGCATTGTGAAATAAAAGGCCTCCAAAATATGGTATTTTGACCATTACCCCGATTTAGAAATGAAAGAAAAATCCAAATGTCATTGCTCTGCAACCAGAACAGGTTGAGGGAACATTAGTCTTTTCCTGATATTTTCTTCCTAATTTCTGTGTTCTTTGCATATTCATCACATACAAAGGTTTCAGTTCATTGAACCAGAAACTACCAAAGGAAATCCAAATTGCAATTTCTAAATGCCCGTTTAATATATTTCGACATACAAAATCAAATCCAAACCATCTGTCCCAGTATGAAAAAGTAATTGGCCCCTGAGTCTAATTGGCAAACTCTTGGCAGCAATAACTGAAATCAAGCATTTGCAATAATTGGTGATGAGTCTTTTACATCACTGTGGGGGAATTTTGGCCCACTATTCTTCGCAGAATTGCTTCAATTCCACCATATTGGCACTGTTCATACTGTATAAATATACATCTACACATATACAGTGGTATCTCTACTTACGAACGTCTCTTCATACGAAATGCCTCAACAGAAAAATATTGTCTCTTGTTGCGAAAGAAATGTCAAGATACGAAAGGTAAAAATACAGTACTACTTGCAGCTCCGAGGTTCCTGGACGCAACATACTTATAGTTGCTCCGCCATTGGCTATTACCGAGCAACTTCCTGGCATCCCATTGACTAAGAGGGACCTCTACCGTATGTGCCTGTGTGTGTAGCTCGAGAGACATGTGTCTATACGGTGTCCCCGTCATTCGCCCCTTGGACCATGAGGCTTTTCGATAGTTTACGTAAATGTTAATCACCCAGAAAAAGTGTTCACCAGTTAAAAGCGGACAAAAGCAAACGTCCTTGGATCAGTTCTTTACAAAACACCAGGCAAAAACCATTTCTGAGAGAGAACATGAACTAAAGAGGGCAAAAACAACCCAATGAGGACTCAGTTAAAAGTTAAATGACCATTTTTATTCTTTACTCCATTCTTTGTTTTTTACATTATGCACAACTCTCATTTATTGTAACATGTATTCGTTACATATTTTGATGCATGTTTATGCTTTATAAAACATTTGTGTCTGAATTTTGGGACAGATTATGGCATTTACATTGAAAATACGTCTCTACTCACAAATTTTTCTAGTTAAGATGTTCTTCCAGAACATATTAATTTCTTAAGTAGAGGTATGACTGTATACACAAAGTACTCACAAATTTGGCTTTCAGGTGAAATATCAGGACAAGCCTAAAACACATTCAAACTTTTGCAGGTGAACTTAATATGACCTTGTCTAAATTTTTGAATGCACATGTCCAAAAGTTATGTATCGAGGAGCTTAATTCAAAATTCACAACTGGAGTTTGATCCTTGAATTGAACAATAAATGTCCTGGTTCAATTAGAGCTGCTTTTTAAACAGTCGTCCTTATCATGCTGTTCACATTTTGACATCACAAGACCAATATGACACCTAAAAATAGATCAAGAGTACCTTGCCATTGTGATGTTTCAAACAGGACGTTCTCAGACGGAAGTGGCCACTGAACTTAGCGTGTCACAGAGTGTCATCAGCAGGTTTCAACAGGGATACTGAAAGACTGGAAGAGTCACAGAAAGATGTCGAAGTGGACGTTCTTTGGCCACATCCCATGCTGATGACCGCTACATCACGAACAATGCCCTGAGAAAGCGGATGATGAACGACACTCAACTCCGGGCACGCTTAAAGGAGGTGAGAGGCACTCAAGTGTAACGTCAGACCATTTGAAAGCGTATTCATCAGGGTGGTCTACGTGCTGGACGACCCACAAGGGTACCTGACCACACCACCGGGCACAGGCGTCATTGTCTTGCCTGGGCCAGGGAGCATTTTTGTTACCAGTGGACCTCAGTGCTGCTCTATGATGAAAGTCGACTCACGGTGGCAGAAATGACCGCCACCAAGGATGTTGGAGACGTCAAGCAGAGCGCTACGCATCGGCCACTGGTGTCACCAGATGAGCTTTTGGTGGCGGCGGTGTTAACAGTGTGGGCAGGAGTGTCCAGTCAGTACAGAACTGCCCTACACTTTGTGACAAACCCATACTACTCAACTCAACTCAACTGTATTTATAGAGCACTTTCAAACAGCCATCGCTGCATACAAAGTGCTGTACATGGAGCAAATTAACATATACAACAAACAGTAAAGCAAATCGGTAATAAAAACAGTAGAAAGCACCGAACAGCAAAACCAAGAACAATCCAAGTCATGCTGAGTCAAATGCCAAAGAATACAAGTGAGTTTTGAGGCGGGGTTTGAAGATGGGCAGCGAGGAGGCGTGCCGAATGCTCAGTGGGAGGTCATTCCAGAGAGAGGGACCAGCAACAGAAAAGGCTCGATCCCCTCTGAGCCTCCGTTTAGTTCTTGGTACTTCTAATAATGTCTGGTCCACAGACCTGAGGCGCCGGGCAGGTGTGTAGGGGCGGATGAGCTCAGAGAGGTAAGGTGGCGCAAGGTTATTTAGAGATTTGAAATACTAGCTGAATAAGGTTATTAATCCGGTGATTGTGCCCCTACGTGAACAACACGGGCCTAATTTCATGTTCATGGACGACAATGCTCCAGCTCATTGAGGTCGCATGATCAAGGAACGGCTGTTGGAGACTGGTGTACCTCAAATGGAATGGCCTGCGCTTTCTCCAGACCTGAATCTAACTGAAAACCTGTGGGATCAGCTGAGTCAGCATGTAGAGGCTCGAAACTCCGCACCCCAGGACCTCAATGACCTGAGGGCTGCCCTTCAAGAAATTTGAGATGCCATGCCTCAGCAGACAATAAGACGACTTGTGAACAGCATGAAACTTTGTCGTCAAGCTGTAATTGATGCTCAAGGGCACATGACGAGTTATTGAGACGTCAACATTTTTGATGAGGTGTACCCACCATAGTTGTTACCTTGTTTCAATGAATTGTTTGAGCTCAGGGAATACACACACACACACACACACACACACACACACACACACACACACACACACACACACACACACACACACACACACTGAGCTTTAGAACCCTCGACCCCTTATTTCATATGGGAGAAATAGCAAAAGAAAAAAAAATGGCGCGACCATGATGTACCGCAATGGGTACATTCAAATACGTAATGCGTGCAGCAGGCCTTGCATCCTTGAAAAATAAATGCACAAAGAACAAACACTAATACAATTATTTACTTTTGTTCCTTCTATTACTATTCATACTTTCATACCTTGTGTAGTTCATTTCAAAGAACTTGTATTCACACTTCGTAGTTTGTAATATTAATTTATTGTTTGCATGACCTTTTACCAGTATATCTAATACAGTACCTTTAATTTTACTATATCCTTTGGCTCATTTGGTTTCAATTATTCATGTGTTGTTATTAGTCCAATTTCAAATGGTGAAAAATAATAGTTGAATTTATGTTTTTGAATTATTAAATAAATGAACATTTATTATGAGAAATAAGGGAAAACAAGGACTGAAAATCGGGACAATTGAGAACAGGTACAGTACTGAAAACCGGAACAGAACCGGTTCCAATGTGAATGGTCCCCACCCCTGGTAGCATGACGACAACACTTCAATTAATTAACAGGCACGTTGAATTTTGAATCACTCCGAATAAAATAATGAACATACAGACGCTCCCGACTTACGAACATCCGAGTTACGAACAACGGTACATACGAACATTTTTTACGGGTATGTCGAAAAAGAAAAGAAAAAGTTAGATTTTGTATTGCGCGCCTTTTTCCGAGTACAGTACAGGTGTAGTGCTTCTTTCCGCCGCTAATACCGACGTGAGGCGCTGTGAGAGCTCGCCCAGCATCCACCCCGAATCCGGCTTCCTCTGCCCAGTTGTTAAATATCTCGTGCATCCATTATTCAATATGGTTGGTGAAAAGCGAAAGGCTTCTAGTGAGATTGGAAGTGTAAAGAAGAGGCAAGCCATTTCATTTCAAATGAAAGTGGCAATAATAAAGAAGCTTGATGCGGGTGAGAAAATGGTGAGCGTTGCACGTGCATACAACATGAATCGTTCGACCATCGGTACCATTTATAAACAAAGATCGCATAATGGAACACGTGAAAGGTGCAGTGCCGATGCAATCGACGATCATTAGCAAGTAAAAATACTTATATAAGCCTTAAACATACATTCCATACAAAATATAGCACTGAAGCAACTTACGAACGAATTCACCTTACGAACGATCGTTCGGAACGTATCTCATTCGTAAGCTGGGGAGCGTCTGTATTCTTTCCCATCTTTATGGTTTCGTAATTAAGTTGATTTAGTGCACAACATTCTGCACAACAACCTGGCTGCAAAGACGTACGACAATAAATCCAGGCTTGGCATTTCGACTATATTTCATGTTTGTCACACTGCGATCACTAATTTACAGTTTTTTTAATTATAATACTTACACATAGTATTCTATGATAACCTATGAAGAAATTTGATGTTTTCGCTGAAATGAAGTAACAGTGGATAAATGTGCAGACAGACAGACATGCTTCCACGGGATGTAAGCGAGACGTGTGTGTGTGTGTGTGTGTGTGTGTGTGTGTGTGTGTGTGTGTGTGTGTGTGTGTGTGTGTGTCAGACTCGTTAAATGTATTTATATGGTGCACTATCGACTCTTTCCGCTGCTGGTGGATTTAGAGTAAACAGGAAGATGCCAATTGAGAGGCAACTTGAGGCAGAAAGACGAACGAGACAGAGGATATCGACTCATGACACATTCATCATCCATTTGCTTTTTATCTCGGCCGAGTGCAGGCCTTGACAGAGCATGCGATGTTTTGTGGTTGTTTGCTTAAGAGAACCAGAAAGGAGACAAGCAATGGCTTCTCCTTTTGTTGTCCGGCTGTCATCAAACACCTGTGTACAGATCCAGATCGCCACCACATTAAATCAGGTTTTCCTTGCCAACATATGCCACCCCTCGACAAAGAATTGTGGAAATCAGTGTTATATATTTTTTAATTTCTGCTAAATGTTTTTACTGGATTATGTCGCTCGTTCCTACCGACTGCTGTCAGGCTGCCGAATAAACATGAGTGAAAACCTGTAACCATTGTAAATAGCACAGCCATCATGCTGTTTTCTATGCTATTGCTATTTATTATTTATCATATTTATTCTACAAATATATTGCTAATGCTTTTATTTTATATTCCACTTATATTGAACTGTGTACAGTGCTTTTCTGAAACATTTATTTTGTGCAATGAAACACTTTATTCCCCCCCTCCCAATCTTGCTGCTGTAGACTGCAAATTTCCCCAGTGTGGGACAAATAAAGGTTATCTTATCTTATCTGTCAAAACGAAAAAGCGGAAAAAGGGTCAAAGGCTTTTGCGCCACAGTGGACATAACCAAAGCACATCATATGAAGTAAGTGAAATCATGAATAACAGCATGATAAATCTTGTGATTTTCACGTCAGTTAAAGAGGAAATGCCCCAAACGAACACACACACGCACACGGGATGCTCACACCGGACTCAGAGGACTATGACAGGAAGTTATAAGCAGCTGAGCAACACGTTTTGATTGTCCCAAGCAATGACAATATCCTCTTGCAGCAACTATAATTTAACCAGGCGACTGCACGTCTAAAATAATTAATGCGTACCATTTGAGATTTAAAGAGTAAGAAACAATTAATTTTTCCTCTCAAAGTTCAACAGCATGTGTGCAACAAAGTGGAACTGACTTTCAAGCCACTGTGGCAAATCCAGTACAAAGAGGAAAGGAAAGAAGCCAAAAAGACCGGGCCAATAAGGCGCTGAACACCAGCAGTTCTTTTGTTTTCTAACATCCTGCCCTGAAATTCACATTGTCAGATGCAAGCATGAAAGACAATCAAGTGAGGCTTTACACTCCAAGTTTCAAGTGCCACAATTCAGATTTTCAACTTCCTTGCCGTTTCTGAGACGATGTCGACACTTATGGAGTTCATTACCTCCGTTTAGGATGTCTACTCCTGTGGGCTGCTCTACAGTACATGTTCGGTAAATGTGAACAAAGTATTAGTGGATGAGGCTCACACTTAACAGGCAAATGTAAATGCAGGCCCCATAAAAATGGCCTGGAAATCCATTCAAAAGGTTGCCGGGCTAGGCCACTACACAGTATGGCAGTAACACAGGTGAGTCAGAAGCTGTTATCTTAAGGTCAATTTATTACATGCGGTTGCTTAACTTTAAATTGATAGCAATAGCAAGGTATCAATGGAAAGAAAAAAAAATCAGTAAGGGGGAAATAATTACCGGTAAGCAGCTGTCTGAGTGACAAAGCATGTTGAAATAGAGTAGAACTACTGCTCTTGTAAAAACTAAAAATAGACTGATCAGCTCTAAATAAAGACCAAAGGAAATGGATCAGAGTAGCCCGAGCAGGTATCGAGGTCCAAAAATATACTCACCATAACAGGAGCCATCATCGCACACAAACGCGTGCGCACAATTTATGCAAATGTAATATTGAACCACCTTGAATAAACACAGGGATGTGCTGTTCTCCCAAGCTGTAAAAATATGGAATGCGATCTGTGGCACTGAAGCAACACCTTGACTAAACAACATAAGGCACTTTAATGGCCACAATATAACCCGACAATCATCACATTGAGATGAATGTTGCGTTATATTGAAGAGGAGCACTCAAAGTAGCTGACAAGGTTTTTCAGAGTGTCTCACTCAAGCCGAATCATAGTTTGTCGATTCCTTTTCAAATTCAATAAGCACATCCTGAAGATTTTTAAACGGGGACAAGCTCCTCCTGCCACGAAGTGACAAATGACATTAAAATGAAGCAATTGACATGGACCAGATCATAACTGCATCCATGCTTTTAGTTGAAGTAGGCGAAATAAGACAAAGTCAAGCACGCACACTTACGACGCAGCTGTTGACAGCACTGGGTGTATCTGTAATAGCTCTCCATCTCCGCCAGTGAGATGCAGCCAAACCTCTCAACTCCATACTCCTTGCCGTCATTCTCCTCTTTGGTCCCCATCTTCACCGCCACAGGTTAATAACCGAGTACCGCCTACCTTATCCTGCACTCCTCAGTGTATTTTATACATCTGGTTGTCTCTCCCTCTCCGTACACATGTACACCTGTCAACTAGCGTCATCACTCCTCCGTTTTCTGTCCCGCCCCTCTGCTCCGCAGATGAGGATCAGACCAACAACTTTTTGAGACATGTGGCATGACTCCAAAACACACATCCTTGATCCCACTTTACGCACACGCATGCGCACACACACACACACACACACACACACACACACCCTTGTGAGCACAAGCTGCGGCTTGCACATTGCCCAGCCAATGACTTTGATGAATTTTTTTCCAAGC
>NW_017805538.1:1511160-1513901 GCF_001891065.2 Hippocampus comes | reverse complement strand
GCGTGCGCACACACACACACACACACACACACACACACACACACACACACACACACACACACACACACACACCCTTGTGAGCACAAGCTGCGGCTTGCACATTGCACAGCCAATGACTTGGATGATTTATTTCCAAGTCATCCGGAACTTCACTTTCAGAAGTTGAATGAACTTTCAGGGACCTTAGTCCTGCAAGCCCAAAGCATTAGCATTAGCATAGCTCCACAAAGGAGGCTTTAACTACAGAATGAGCCGCCTGCGCCTTCAAAACACAGCAGCGGCCCGAAGGGATCGCACACTGTTTGCTTAGAAAAGCTCAAATACAAAATGTCCACAAAACAAGGCAAGACCTCTGACTTGTCTGGTTTCATGCTCTGCGAGTGAATATGGACCGGGAATGATAAACGGCCCCATGTAACAATTCCATTTCTGTTGTAATCATTTCAAAGAGTAACGCAAAACCTAATTCATATAAGTCACTGCTCACCTGTATTGTCAATCCGTGAATACTTCAGAGTCTTTTTTTGTCCTGCTCCTCCACAGCAAAGACAGGCAGACATGGTCAATTCAAACACACTTGCTTGTGCGGCTGTACTGATATTTTGCCGATCTTGTTCTTCTCTTACAGTCGGACTGATTGCTCAACTTGTGGTGGCAAGTCAGCTGAGCCACAAATCTGCATTGTGGGCGGATGGAGGCATAAACTCTGTTAGCGATTAGCCACTTGCCAAAGCTAATCAGTTACTAAGGTCAAGCTGCCACATAACACTGCGGTTTCGCTCAAAGCGCTATATAAAATATTACATACTGTAGATAGCCAAATCTGGAGGTGCTAATTTGTCTAGATGACAGCAAAACGTGATATGGACAGTACATGCCAAAGAGAAAACCAACCTGAGGTGGTGTGACGTCCGCAACTGATGACTGATGCGTGTCGGGTGTGTGGGCCAAAAGACAAATAGTGAAGCAGTTGACTCAACAAAGTTTGAACCTCTTGTATCAACTCGACCAGAGACATGGTCCCTGCAGCCACCTCATGTCATATTAAGGTGGCTCGGCTGGCCCGATGCTACCCCACTGCTTGCTGTTTGTTTTTCTTAATGTCTGGGCTGCTTTATCAGAGGAAGAGAGAGGAGGGGGTGTCCCTCTGACATCACTCCCTCCTTTCAACTTAATGTGCTGAATGAATTGCAAACCAAACTTCAGTGTCCACTTATTTACAGCCCACCCTTCTGGGCAGGCCTGAAGATCAACTGGCGCCTTCCGTGTTTAAAAAAAAATAAATAAATAAAAAAATCTGCCTGCTTCCACTCAATTTCAATGTGTATATTTACTTACACTTACCTGTGTTCGTCAATAGAATAAAACAAACAAACTCCATAATTAAAGTATTGATTTGTTTTTTTTAATCAATTTTAGCTATATTAAATCAAAGATGGAGGCATACCGCAACACAGCAGTTTGTAAACACACAATGACAAGTGTATGACTTGTGTAATCAATACACTTGAGTCCAAACGCTGTGAGGAGAGAGGCAGAAGACTGGCCAGCATGTCAGTCAGAGTCGGGTTAAGGCTTCCACCTTCAACGTTAAAGCGGCTTCACAACAGTAGCAGTTTAGATTGCGAAGCAGACTCACTAACACAGGCCAACAAACTAATGATCAGAGCCCACTCACAGCCGGTTACACAGTAGCCTTGTGCAGCAGCTGCGAGCAAGCGGCACATCATCTAAATGAGCTTCACCTCCTTGAATGACCTGCAGTCACCGCTGCCCATCTTTAAAACTGGTCTTAAAACTCATTTTTATTCTTTGGCTTTTGACTCAGCAGGAGACTTGATTTATAGTTGGACTGTTTTTGTGTTTTCTACTGTCTTTCTTATTAATTTGTTTTATTGTTGTATTCATTCTTTTTGCTCCATGTACAGCACTTTGTATACAGCGGTGGTTGTTTTAAAGTGCTCTATTCATACAGTTGAGTTGAGAAACCAGCACCGAAAGAAGCCTGTTCACGCTTGCATGTTTGAGCAGCAGAGCAGCCTGTCCCTGTTACTTCTCAACAGTTAGATGACATTTTTTTTTTCTGACGTTCTTCATTCAAAGTGACACGTGAATGCACATGGAAGCAAACGGAAGCAGCAGAAGGTGCCTGTCACGTTGCGTACAAGGCAGGAAAAAAGAACTGCTTCGTATGCAACAGAGCGAACGAGAATAAGTGGATCCCCGAAGTAGCAGACACTGACAAGGCCTTCGTCTCAAAAAATAATATTTATTACCAACGAAAACACCGTCTAATGGAAAACAGAAAACGCTGGTCAAAACGAGAACCAGGAAATAATGTAACGAGAAAAAACAAAGCGCTTGCAAAAAACGGCAAGGAAAAAGATAAGACAATTTACTAGATCAAATATGCGTCTTTAAATAATCCCAATGGGATGACGAAAGTGTAGCGAACAACAATTGAATACGAATAAGGTTTACGAGCATGGGCAATCACAGTGGCACGGCATGCAATACTCCGGCAATGAATCGGAAGCCGGAGTGCTTAGAAATAGCAGGTGTAATCATTAACAAATAGGCTGCAGGTGTGCAGGCAGCAGAATGAACGCCTGCCACCTGCTGCCAAATACGGAACATGACAGTACCCCACCCTCAACGGACGCCTCCCGGCGGCCTACCCGGTTTAGACGGGTGAGAAGCGTGGAAATCCCGCAGAAGGGACGGATCCAAGATCCAGGAGC
>NW_017805538.1:1507722-1508069 GCF_001891065.2 Hippocampus comes | reverse complement strand
TTCTTTTCGGCTAGCTCCTCGATAACACAGCCTATTTCTGAGGCAAGGTCAGTATCGATAAAACAATCATCAGACCCCGAGTCTATCAGAGCCTTGATCCGCTGCGCCCGGGATGCCCCAAAGATTTCTCCCTCGAGTTCAAGTCTCTTGGGGTGCCTTGGCCGTGAGTCGACTCCCCGAGGCTCTCGAGATTCAGCGCGGGGTCGTGACTCACAGTACTCGAAGGGCATAGGTGGTTGAGGTTCCGATGGGCAGGAAGAGGCCCGATGTCCCTGTAGGCCGCAGTTCGAACAAGCCTGATCATCGAACCGGCGCCGTCTCTCCTCCGGTCTGGCACTTCCGCCACC
>NW_017805538.1:1503805-1507368 GCF_001891065.2 Hippocampus comes | reverse complement strand
CGAAACTCAATTGAGTAGTTCGCCACGGATTGTCTTCCTTGGCGGAGCTCAAGTAGCCGGCCTTCAGCCTCTCTTCCCCGTACGGGATGGTGGAACACCCGACGAAACGCGGCCACGAAGCCGGGGTAGGAAGACCGGAGGCTCGGTTGTGCTTCGCTCACCGAAATTGCCCATGACGCCGCCTGACCAGTTAATAGGCTCATGATATAGGCAACCTTCGCATTATCGTTAATATAAACGGAAGGTTGCTGGTCGAAAATGAGCGAGCACTGGTGGAGGAAGTGCCCGCACTGACCGTGCTCACCACCATAACGTGGTGGGTGTGGGAGCATCGGTTCCCTACTTACGGTAGGGGAAGAGACGGGTACCTCCGTAGTGGTAAGTTGAACCACCGGGGGAGGTGCTCTCCGTCCTTCTAAAACCACTAAACGAGGCTCGAAATCATCAAACCTGTGAGCCAGCATGGAAACCGCGCCGCGAAGCTCCGTAATGGCTCGGCTCTGCTGACTCGTAAATTGCTCTAGACGGGACAGAGCGGACAAAACCTTATCAATGTCTGCGGGATCCATGGTGGCCGGAGTATTCTGTCACGTTGCGTACAAGGCAGGAAAAAAGAACTGCTTCGTATGCAACAGAGTGAACGAGAATAAGTGGATCCCCGAAGTAGCAGACACTTCGTCTCAAAAAATAATATTTATTACAAACGAAAACACCGTCTAATGGAAAACAGAAAACGCTGGTCAAAATGAGAACCAGGAAATAATGTAACGAGAAAAAACAAAGCGCTTGCAAAAAACGGCAAGGAAAAAGATAAGACAATTTACTCGATCAAATATGCGTCTTTAAATAATCCCAATGGGATGACGAAAGTGTAGCGAACAACAATTGAATACGAATAAGGTTTACAAACATGGGCAATCACAGTGGCACGGCATGCAATACTCCGGCAATGAATCGGAAGCCGGAGTGCTTAGAAATAGCAGGTGTAATCATTAACAAATAGGCAGCAGGTGTGCAGGCAGCAGAATGAACGCCTGCCACCTGCTGCCAAATACGGAACATGACAGTGCCAAGTGCTAGCTTAATTATGGAGAACATTTCAGTTATATGCATAAGTCAAGTGTAAAAGTCAATTCATTGCATAGTTTGGTTGCTTATCACTGACGACGGGCAGCATCTTTGCATCGCCAAAACCATCACTTTTCAGGAAACCGAAAAGTGGCATGTTTGTTGAGCCATTAACGTTACATTGTCAAGGAGAGCATGCCATTTTCAATTTACAATGATCAATAATTTGTCAAATTAACAGACCCACGTGACGATATGAAGATCCATCCCACTGGTCATTGTAATTTCAAAAGTTGGGCTTGCCATTGGCCCATTTAACATAACAGACTGTCACGCATCTGTGGCATGCTTTCAACAAACTATCTCAAGGATCAGGAATTGCATTGTCATTAGACATCATACTTCCTACCATGGTAAAAGGGGCTCTTTTTAAGGGTGTATCTGTCTCATGCAGTGGGCCTGCCCAGTTAGCTTTCATTCGAATGACAACCAGTGGGCTGGGGCTTATCACCCTGCATTGGACCCTCTCCACTGATGCCTGTGGTCGGTTGCTTTGCTCCTACTAGCGGAAGTAGAGCCCACGGAGTGGAAAAAAGGCAAAATACCTTCAAGGAGAAGGTTGCCTAATGATGGGAGACCTGGTAGAAGTAACCACATCAGCAATAAAGGCGAAGTAATGGTTTCCTACCACTGATTGTTGACAGCACCTCCGGCGTTTGCGCCAGCTCATCTTCCACAGACAGCTTTGCTCCCATCGTGGGGGTGCGAAAAGGTCATAACCTCGTGGACCGTCTTCCTCACGTGTCTCACGGCCTGAAAGCAGCAAACCGCAGCGATTGCTAAAAACAAGTACAAGAAAACCTCCTTCCTTTCAAGGAAGGTATCATCAGCCCCCTTGTTGGGTTGTTCTTGGGTACACTGATGCGTCCGTGTGTGCTGGACACAAATGGACACATCAATTTTATCATTTTTATGTTGTTCATTGATTGAACTGAGATAATTAATGAAATTATTTTAGACTCAAAATTGTAGGTGGAAAAGTGCTGTACAAGTGAAAGGCCCATTTGCCACTGTTTGAATTCAGCAACCTCAAAAACAGAAGACATTTTACACATCACTTTTATGCACCTTCCAAATAAATTATGACCGAAAAAGCCATTTTCCTGCCACCAATATCAATCTTCATCATTAGTCAAAATGATTGTTGGATTTGTGTTCAGCAGCACGTATGGACATAGAATCTACCTGTTACAAAAAAAGGGTTGTCATTTGCCCATCCCTTCTACAGCGGGCCGAACTTCAGTGACATACCCGGGTGAGTTAAACAATAAAATAACGTCTATTGCCACCGCTGGCACATCTAACCGCTAAACGGTGGGTCAACGCAATTGCAGATAACCTGCTAAAAGCATATGTACAGTATTTTCTAAACCAATCAAGCGTGGATGTCCACAACAGGCACATTGGTACAGCCAACACAACCTGGAGCTGAACATGCTCAAGACTGTAGAGATGATCGTGGACTTCAGGAAACATCCTTCGCCACAACTGCCTATCCAACTGCCCTGTATTAACCGTTGAGACCTTCAAGTTTTTTTATTCGTTTTATTCGTTTTGTTTGTTTATTGAACATAAAAACATATACAGTAATAAATTGACAGAAAGTAAGGTAAGTAAAATAGTAAAAAGGAAAGAGAAATCAGTCATTATTCAACAGAATTATTATGTTCAAGGGAGTAGGAAGAAGTAAAAACCTTATCTAGTCCTACCCCGTGTTATTTGTTTATATATAAATAGATCATTTTTATATCAATCACAAAAGAAAGAAAGAAAGAAAGAAAGAAGGAAGAAGTCTCCATAAAGGCTCATGCTTTTACCCTTAACCGTGATATTTTTACAACTTTTGCTTTGTATCGGGATTTTATACATACACACCCTGGCACTCTTATGTCAATTTTCTCTTGTATTCATAATGGATATTGCAGTACCTTTCTCTATTTATCAACTTAATTCTGATTTATTATTATGTTTAATTAATGTTTAGAATTTATCACCTTAACTCTGATTGATGTAGGTTGTTTGTACATTTCTCAGCAAGCGATTTACTCATTTTCAGGTCCGTTTCGAAATTATTCCACAGATTAACACCTTTGACAGATACACTTCTTTGCTTGATTTTTGTTCTTGTTTTGAGTTTTTTGAATAAGTTGGTACCTCTTAAATCACAGCAGCTTTCTCGAATTTCGAAAAACTTCAGAATGTTTTGGCAGAGCAGGTTATTGTGTGCTTTGTACATTAATTGGGCGATTTTAAAGTCAACCAGGTCATAAAATTTCATCGCATTTAATTTGATAAATAGTAGATTTGTGGGTTCCGTATATTTTGATCTATTAATAATTCGGATTGCTTTTTTTTGTAGTTTTAGAATAGGGAGTGTGTTTGTTTTACAGGCATTTCCCCATATTTACACACAGTAGGTCATATATGGTAATAAT
>NW_017805538.1:1498225-1503775 GCF_001891065.2 Hippocampus comes | reverse complement strand
AGTGACAATTTATTTCTGTCGAACCAGTTTTTTAATTTGTTTAATTCGTTTTCTACGGTTGTCAGGAGCTGTTTCAGATTTATTCCAGAACAGTAGAAAGTTGTATCATCAGCAAATAGGACACATTTCAATTGTTTTGAGACCTTGCAGATATCATTTATATATAAGATGAATAGTTTTGGACCAAGCACTGACCCCTGAGGAACTCCATGAGTGATTTTCAGTTGGTTCGTTTTTTTATTGTTGAGCTGCACGTACTGATATCTGTTATCTAAATAACTTTTTATCCATTTATAACCTACACCTCTATGGCATTAGAGATGTAGCTTTCTAGTTTATTCAGTAATATACTATGATCAATTGTGTCAAAGACTTTTTTTAGATCTAGGAAAATCCCAAGAGTAAATTCTTTGTTGTCTATATTAGTGGCTATTGCTTCCACAAACTCCATAACTGCCACTGAGGTGGTCCATTTTTCCCTGAAGCCATATTGATTCTCACTTAACAGCGCATGTTTTTGTATAAAGCTATCAAGTCTGCTCGAGAATAGTTTTTCGAATATTTTTGAGAATTGTGGTAGTAGTGATATTGGTCTATAATTTGTAAACAAATGTCTTTCTCCACTTTTATAAATTGGAATAACTTTAGCAATTTTGATTTTTGATGGAAAGATACCGGCTTTGAATGACAGGTTGCATATGTGCGTGAAAGGTCGCACTACATATTCTATAATCTGCTTTATTATTGTCATATCAATATTAAAGCAATCGGTTGACTTTTTATTTTTAAAAGTTTTTACAATATTTGATACTTCTTCTTGTTTTACAGCAGTAAGGAACATCGTGGAGGAGGTTTTTTTCGATGTATCTATCTATTTCAAACAAGTTTGTTGGATCAGGAATTTGTTTTGCTAGGTTACTGCCGATATTGACAAAGTACTCATTAAATTCAATTGCTATTTCTGCAGTTTTTTCAATAATAGTATTTTGCCTTTGATAAAATACTCTGGATAATCCACTTTTTTAGGACTATTTCTGATTACTTAATTAAGTATTTTCCATATTTCTTGTGTGTTACTTTTATTCTGCTCTAATAGTGCATGATAATGGTCTCTCTTACTGGTTCTTATAATATTTACTAGTTTATTTTTATAGGTCTTATATTTTTTTCTGCCTCTTCAGTTCTCAATTTTATAAACAATTTATATAAATAGTTTTTCTTTTTACATGCGTTTTCTATGCTTTTCATTATCAATGGCTTACTTGGGTCTTTATACTTTTTGGAGACTTTAGTAAATGGAAAATGTTTATCATATAGGGAGATTATGGTCGACTGAAATACATCAAACGCTGTATTTGGGTCTTCGTTTGAGTAGACCTCGGCCCAATTTTGTTTTTCTAGGTCTTGCTTAAAAGCATCGATGGAGCGTTGGGTTCTTAGTCTTATTTCTGATATGTGAGTGGTTGACTTTGTTTTTCTCTCAAAATAATTATGAAAAACTGCAAAGACAGGTAGATGGTCACTTATATCATTAATGAGAAGTCAACTTTCCATTTTATGATCAATCTTATTTATAAATATGTTATCTATTAATGTGGCCGTGTCAACTGTTATTCTACTAGGTTTCAGGATTACTGGGAAAAGGCTGTTGCTGTACATAGTATTTATAAAGTCAGTTGTTTTTTTGTGTCCATTTGGGTTTAATAAGTCAATGTTAAAGTCACCACACATTATTAGTGTTTTCTTATCGTTGTAGTAGCTGAGCATAGCTGTTAGTTTTTTATTGAATGTGTCAATACATGAACCTGGTGTCCTATAGATGCAACTTATGATGATATTTGATGCCTTTTTATTATGTATTTCAAGAGTTAGACATTCCATTCGGTTTTCTATTGTGCTTGTCAATCTCTCGATTTTACTGCATTTAAGTGCTTTGTCTACATATATTGCAACCCCTCCTCCTTTTTTGTTTTCCCTATTCTGCCAATAGGAGAACCGGTCATTGTCAGAACAGAACTAACTTCTTGCAGCATGGCTAATAATGGAACCTAACTGTTCTGTGTTAACAAATTCAAAAAGATACGGTGCACAAAGTACTTATTTTTTTCTCATCTGCTGGTTTGGTGTTTAATGTAAGCTTGTTATGTGCTGTCAACACTTTGATGGTGACACTGATATCAAAGTTATAAAATTGATTGTATTACCGGTAGTTTTTTTTTTTGAACTTTCACTTGAGCTTTATTTTTGAAAACATCATGAAAATAAATTCTCTCTCTTTCTCTCTCACACACACACACACACACACACACACACACACACACACACACACACCAGGGTCACTGTGTGTACACTACACTGAGATCCCATTGATGGGCAGACCTGCTGTGGAGGCAGACAAAAGCAGGGCAATTTGGTAACTCAATTGAGATTAGCAGCAGGCAGACTGTTCCCATTGTGGACGCAGTTGTGTCTATTACTGCAGATGATTAATACAGGCTGGCTTGGTATAGAAAACACTAAAGATCCTAATGTGAATGGTTATTTGCATTTGAGTTGACCCATCGTTTAGTTGGATGCATCAATGTTGGAAATAGACCTATTTCATTGTTTAACTCCTCTGATTATGACATTGAAGTTTAGAGTATTGTTGGCTCTGTCTTGTTGTGGTGGCAAGCATCAAGCTCGTCAGACACGGCACTCCATTAATTAAATACACGTCATGCAAAGTGTTTTCCACAAGCTCATTTTAAGTGTTGCATTGAGGTGACACTGCATTTAGTTTAACAAAGTTAAGCCACACTTGTGATCGGCGCCGGGTACACCCGCGCGACGCACATGTGCTTCCCCTTCGTTGAACGAGGCACCTAACATAACCCGAAGTGTATCAGATCGACACAATTGCCGCATGCCTCACCGGCCAAAAAGGCTGGTAGTTTTTTATCAACACTCATCAAAATTAATTTCAACCCATAGTTACCAGGTTGGTGGGCGTTAATTCAGAACCCTGACTTATTGTAATGCATTACCTCAAATACCGCAAGTCAGACATATAGTATTATTTGATTACTGAAAAGACAGCTGACTCCCAACATGCTCGACACTATGTAGCCTTAAGCTAATACAGGCATAGTCAATGCCATTTTAGCAAAACTCAGCCAAGCCGTCAACTTTTTCCGGATCATTACATCAAACAGTCTTTGCACACAGTTAGGTGGTGAAAGATGTTTGAATTTTGTAGGCCTTGTACGTCATTAATACGGTCATTTTATTTAATATATATATAAATAATATCTACTATATAATATCTATATATAAATAATATCTACTACTGTATGTGTGTTAGTATCCGTAATTTGTGTTTTTATTTACTGTTTTGACTTTCTTTTTGTGGTTTCATTATCATTAGTTGTTGCAGCTGTTGTGAAATGTGCTATATACTGTGAAATTCACAGTGTGAATAAAGTTGTATTGAATTAGATCTTTACATTGGAAGCCTGAAATTTGGCAAAAGGTCAAAGTTCAACAGAGGCTAACATTTGCCCATCTGAACACATCCAAAAAGATTGGAAAATTGGTAACATAGGTCATACAGTAAAAAATAGGAGACGAAAAGTTTAGTTTACTAGTCTTCAAATGGCTTATCCTCCCAATCCAAAGATCCAATATGGCTCACAAACAAATACTGATCACATGATCAAAAACTATTGGAGGACACCACACATAAATTTAGAACTCAAAAAGCCTTTTCAAGGATAAAACGTCTTTCAACGACCAATAACAGGCTAACTGCCTCGATTCAGCTTTTGCAGCTCTTTATTCCACTTCAAATGCATGGTGCTTTAATTTTTTAAACTTTCATTTAACCAGGTAAGGCAATTGAGAACCATTTTTCATACAATGACGACCTAGTCAAAATCGAAGTTCCCCTCATGATCTCTATTCAATGTCACCACCAGTAACTTTAGAACTAAATAGTCAAAACTAAATCCGTTGAATTCTGTTGGATTGGCCAAGCACCAACTCACACCAATCGTTATCGAAGGGGACTTTTAAACCACCACGTAAATAAACAGACAGTAGAAGAACGAAGCAAGCTGATTATGACACATCGGCTAAAGTTTCATTTGGATACACGAGACCCGTCTTACAAGGTTTAATTGGCTGGTCGTACGATAAAGCAAATTAGTTAACAAAGTACATTATGTAAGTTATATGTCGGGGGAGAGAATTACCTTCAGAGTTTAGAAAACTTTGATGCTCAATGAACAACTATATGATGACATGCTGATAGACGCTTCGACACGTCTATGTCGGTGGTTTGGATGTATTCTCTGAGAAGCGTTTCTGAACAGCTGAAAGAAAAACACTTCATCAAGCGTTCAAGACTGTGTTGATGTGTTGTGAGCGGTTACTACCCCTAGATGGCAGTAATGTGAGGATAGGGCATTCCGCGGCTGGTTGTTTACAGCAATATGCCACACAGTAGGTGTGCCGCACAAACTTGCCGGATCTACGTCAAGCTTTCCGCCATCTTGTGAGAGTCATTTGTCAACACTGACGTATGCTGCGTTCCATAAAGTGGGAAATCAGACTGATCGGATTGTCACAGCCTCATTACCTTCACGTAGTGCAAATCACGTTGTGTAACTGGCAGGGATGTGTTCCTCGAGCCAGTCCTTGGCCTCGAGGACCGGCTCGAGGACCGGCTCGAGGACCGAAGGTCGGTCCTTGGTCCTTGGCCTTGGCCTTGAGAGTCAATTCCTTGGCCTTGGGTTGCCGGTCCTCGGACACAATGAGGGATTAGAGCCTCGATGTCCACAGGTATTAAGTGGGACCGGGGATCGCAAAAACCACGAAGGAAACAGATAAATTCCATCCAGCTAAACGCATATTGATGGCTTAAGCTGGCGCTTTAAAAGGGGCGGGTCTGCCACTGACAGGCGACAGTTAGCGCAACGAATAAAGAGCGGCATCACAGTTAGTTTCAATCACGGTTTGTTCCGTTCGCGATCGGCAGTTTAAATAGCGTGTAAAGTCTTTCTGTAACAGTGGTGTCTTTTATGTAGTTATTTTTGCACAGTCGTCACGTTTGTGCGGTGGCACTATAATGTTTGTTTGAACCAACGATTTCTACGATGTTTGAACCAAGTAATTTGCGTTACAGCTGGAGTCAATAATGCCGGCACTTCACTTCCGGGTTTGGCCGTTGGGATTTGGAGTCCTTTTGCTCGATTCCAGTTATGTTTTTGGTGAATGCTTTCTCATGTTTGGAATAATGAATATTGATAATACATAGTTTAAAATCATGGTTGATTTAATTATTTTTTATTATTATTGTGAAGTGGAAGGTATTAAATTAATTAATGTAGTATTAGTGGGAGTGGTAATAATAGTAGTACTCAGAGAATGTTTAGAGATCAGCCATCTCGTTACCTCTGCGTCCCGTGTCCGAGACGCAAAATTAACCCACAGGACGCACAGTTCCAAACAATGTGCGTTTTTGGGACGCAAGGAAATTTCTCAGTCAAAACAAACAAACAAACAAAAAAA
>NW_017805538.1:1495183-1497216 GCF_001891065.2 Hippocampus comes | reverse complement strand
TTTTTTTCTCCTAGACTTAAATTATCCTCAGAAGAGGATAGTTCGCGCATGGTTTTTTTATCCCCTCCTTCCCTTGTGTTTACTTTTCTCATCTAAGATCTCGGGGCGCTGTACTTACGGCGATTACCGACAGGCCCTTCGCACTGTATCCCATGTTCGTCTTTGTTTTTCATGTTTCTTGTGCAAAGCGTGCCTGTTAAGTCCAATTACCCCATGGGGATGAATAAAGTTTTCTGAATCTGAATCTGAATCTGATCTAAAACATTCATTCATAAATGTATATCATATGATTTTTTTTTTTTCTCAGTATAAATAACATGTACCCTGACTGTTCTACTCTTTGAATAAAATCACTTCATTCAAGCGTTAGGGAGTGCAAAGGGTTATGATGGAGGGGTGTTGCAAATCATGAACACCTGCCAAGTGGTATGATAGCATTGTTTTATACATGTCCTCGGCTAGGCCTCAATTTCAAAATCAGTCCTTGGTCCTTGGCCTTGGCCTTGGAGGCAAGTCCTTGGTCCTTGGCCTTGGCCTCGGAAAATTTTTCAAGTCCTTGGCCTTGGCCTTGCCTCAGAAAATTTTCCAAGTCCTTGGCCTTGGCCTCGGAGGCAAGTCCTTGGCCTTGGCCTTGGCCTCGGGTTGCCGGTCCTTGGACACATCCCTGGTAACTGGAAGTTATTTTAAATAACTATGTTAACGTAATAATAAATATATTGCGTCTTTGTTCATGACCTTGTAAATTATGTTTTTCCATTCACGCTATTGTCCACCGTGGGCGTCGCCATTGTGGATTGACGACAGATCGAAGCCAGTCGGTGAAATCAGTGTCTCTTTCCCCTCAAAATTTGCAACTCGCACCCCCGGATGAAAGGAACTTTCCAGTGCACTTTTCCTGGTCGGAGGTCTAAATCCGACTTTCCACCTTCCTTGATTGTATCATAATTATTCCGACTTCCCACCTTCATTGAATGCAGCATTGCATATGGCTCATATTCAGAACGCTCGCGTGCCATACGTGCACTACTCTTGAGATGGAAGGGTGATCTCGTTTTTCTTATTACATGTGCGTAGATTATCGCTCCTGTTTACATGCTAGCATCCCCCACCACCACCACCATAAATTCAAAGAGGAAGGAGATTGACAAAAGCCCAAGGATGGAAATGGTAGAATTGCGTCCATCTCATTATTCTAATTGCACGTTCCTCGCTCATTTTTAAAAACTTGCATCTCCCAGAAAACATTCAATCAGAGAGGGAGGAGCTTGACAAAGGAGCGAGGTAGGAGGAGGTACACATGTTTTGGGATAATGGCTGTGTACAAATTCACCCTGATTCCCTAAACTATCATTGACTATGGGCGTGTTCGGAAATTTACTCCACCGCCCATGAGAGTGTGTGTGCGTGTGTGTTCAGGGAGGCAGAGTGCGCTCCGCTCCCAGTAATTTCCGAACGCAGCCTATGTTCTCAACCAATCAGCACAGCTTAACTCACTGGCGCACCGTGTCCTTAGTCGGAGCGCCTACCTATATAGCCCGAAACTACATGTTGCACTGTATAGTTGAACCCTAAAGAATAAAGTGGACATTTGTGGCGATAGTAAAACCTCAGACAGGGAGACAGTTGTTTTGTGACACGCGTAAATGAAGTGACGTAATATTTAGAAGACGTCTCCAGGATATGACAACATCAAGGAATGATCTCATTATGGACTACTAAACATTTGTACCTCTCCCGACTCCCTCCTTCTCGATTGAATTTCTAGTGGGCGGTGCTCGCATGTTAACTGGACCGAGGAACCCTCCGTTTACAAAATGGCACCTCCCACCAATAATTTCATAGAGGAGGGAGGAGATGGACAAAGGAATGACATTCTTATATCACTATCTGTCTTTGGTGAGATGTTCATTTTGTGAGAGCCAAAAATTATCCCAGAACTGTGTATTGACGTCATTTATAGTGTTTTCAGAAAAGACAGAATAGAAGGAAAGGGTCGTGGGTATCCTCGTTTATGTAAAATAAAAAAAAAAATA
>NW_017805538.1:1491593-1495102 GCF_001891065.2 Hippocampus comes | reverse complement strand
TATATATATATAAATACCAAAGGAAAATAGAACTGGAATGTACGGGAGTGAATATAACACTCTCCACAAATATGTCCTTTATAGTGTTCTGTGTATATTAAAAATCTGGCGATGTTAATTTTTATAATCAACTCAACGGGCTTCTCAAATTAAGCAATCATAAAAAAGAGATTAGACTAATTGGTGATTTTAATATAAACTGGGACAAATAAAGATCACAGAAAACATCTCCAAACCTTTACGAATCATCTCAGTCTCACCCAACTCATCGAGAAACCAACAAGAATCACCACTCGTTCTCAAACTACAATAGATCCATTGTTCACAAACAGACCTGAAAGAATTATTCAAACTAATAATCTCATAATCTCTCTCTCTCAGATCAAAAAGCATTTTTCTTTACTCGAAAACTGAAGCTGAAGGGAAAAAAAGTTTCAAAGCAAATGTTCTTTCTAGCGTTGACCCAAAGTAATAATCAATCATGAACCCTGCAATACAGTAATTAGTATATAGTGTCATCTGATGATGCATTTTACGAAATATATATATTTTCAGAATTTATAAGATCAGCACAATGAGGAACACAGACACTAAAAACATTTAAAAAATCAAAAGTGGTATCCATTTTCTGAACGCTCGCTTTATCCTCACAAGGGTCATGGGGCGTGCTGGAGCCTATCCCAGCTGTCTTCGGGCAGTAGGCGGGGGACACCCTGAACCGGTTGCCAGCCAATCGCAGGACATACAGAGACGAACAACCATCCACGCTCACACCGGGCCGCTAGTAGAAACTCACGTTCATTAAAATATATAATAGAAGTCATAATAATAATTACGAATTCGGTTTTAATTGTGACTTTGAGTGGAACGGTCATTTCTGATGGGGAACACAAAATTGTTTAACTCGAAATGAACACGATATGAGGTTTAACAAAGAAAAAGACAGCTGAGAGAGGCTTCAGCAGACCCCGCGACCCTATTGAGGATTTAAGCAGAACAGAAAATGGATGGTTGGAAGACGCTTGGTGACACCTTGTGGTAGAAAATAAAACTACACGTGCGCAACACTGTCACTTCCAAAGAATGTGTAGCGGTTCCAGTAATTAAATGCACCTTCAGCATCCTCCTCGGTCCTTGACTGGTACTGTAATTTTTTTTAATTTATGGCCCGCCTCGATGTGTCCTCCCACAAGTCGTATTAGTCCTGAACAAACAACTCATCCACAACTAACTAATAGAAGCCTTCCAGCAGAGACGTGACAATGTACCTGGTGTGATTCTGATATGAATATCTCAAGACACTGCATTGGTGGAAGAATTTTATTTTCACGTTCACATCAGTGAAATAAATAAGGGCGCATGATTGTTGGAAGTCATTATCATTAAAAGACACTACTTGGATCAGCTGCTATCAATTTGCACTTCTATGGCATTAAATCCCTTATAAAGTTGAAGACTTTAATGTGGCAAAAGGATTTCTTGCAGTTGACATTGTAAAGTGTTTAAGGTTTGAAAAAAGGAATACCTTCTTTGTCTGTTGACAATCTTCAGTGTAGAAAATAAAATTAAAATACAGTAGTGCAGAATGTAAAATACACAATATTAGCAACAACAAAAAACAATTTGGTAAATTGCATAATTGACATCGTAAAAATCACAAATTGTATTGCTTTGGTTTAGAGACCACACATACCACTGACATGACTCCCTCTGTTTGTTTCCTGTAGCTATCTAAAAACAAATAAGTAATTTTTCACTCAGTTGTTTGACGAACTGGCTGCAAACCTTAAAGGTCATTTGCGACGGTCCTGCCTCATTTCTCTCGCAGGCATTTGCCCACAGTGAGCGGGTCCAAGATTCAAAGTGATGTCAGTTTCAGAGGTTTGTCTCATCCCAGCTTGGGTCATTCATGTTCTTCAAAACTCTCCTGATGATTCTCTCAAGCTCTTTCCTGGCTCGGTGCTCCTCCTCTAGTGTCCTTTTCATCCTCTTGTTGTCCTGCGAGACCACCAAAACATGTCTCTCCCACGAGTACTGTCAACTATCCGAGCAAAGCGCCCACTTACCTGTTTGAGTTCTTGGACCTCATCTCTCAAACTGTATACAGTGTCCACCAGGCTCCTGGGGCAGCAAGGCAAGATGGCATTACATTGACATGAACTGTGGCGTGATACACAGGAAGCAACTCTGACATCAAGTGTGACCACTCATCAATCACAAGCCACACATTTGTCTCACCTCTCCTCCATTACAGTCTGTCCATTGCTCTTGGTTTCCTCAACGATGATCTTCTCCTCCTCTGGGAACAACATGTGAACATCCCGCCTGCTGGAACCTGATCCAAATGGGGACAACAGATGTCAGCTATGGTTACCCGTCTTCAGAGGTCACGTGACAACATGCATACAAAAGAACAAAGCCAATTATACACACACATACCAACACAGCAGATATGGATTCTAGAACTCTACCTCTATTTGTAAGCTAGCCAGGTTGCCACACCGTATATTCTGATTGCTAAACTGAAATCTTACGAGAAAATGAGGCAGTCCTGTAACTAGTGGCGGTCCAGATACTGTCATAGTCCGAGTCTTCTGATTGGTCGGAACATGCCAGGTTGCCTGGGATGCCAGCAACGAAGAAGCTGGAGTCAGCGAGCACATGGTTGTGCATGAGGTCAGTGCCTTGCCAGGCTACACCAGCAATCAGCAGTGGGAATACAAAGAAGAGGGCAATAGTGCGGGAAAACACAAACCGCAGGAGTTGGGATGCAGGACAAAAATTAAATAAAGGTTTGGGCCCAAAAAGAATCAACACAAATGTACAAAATAAATGGCACGGGGGGGTTCCATTTCAATTTGAGGAGAAAAAAAAAGCAACATTGTAATAAATACAATGAGGACAGTGGTTGGCGAGTATCAAGGGGTAACGTATACATCGAAGAATGCACAGGAAGTGGAGAGTGGAGGAATCAAAGGATGAAAAAAATGGGAGAAGAGAGAAAAGCCTTGTTAGAGTGGAAAGCTGAGGACAAAAAGACTTAGAGGTGAGCATGCATATTCACAGCATTTTATATGTGGAAAGTGTATGGGGACTCACTGGAGTTCAGGGTCTGTCTCGTCCTGGCACTGGTGCAATACGCCTCAATCACTTTCAATATCTGAGCGTCCTCTTCAAGAGCTGCTGTGCCTGAAAAGTAAGGATGGGCAAGAGATTTTTTTTTTCTTAAAAGCGCCTCAGTTTTGATCAGGGGTCTCAATCTCGCAGCCTATGGGCCAAATGTCGCCCGCAGGACGCTGGTTTGAGGCGTGAGTGCAGCCCATGCGAAATTGATATGGATGCTGTATGTGTTAGCACTACGTCCGTGCTAAATAGTTAGGTCTGTCTTATTCGAAGGCCGACAGCTGCGGAGCACCAGGACTATAGCGGCAACGTGACTGCCCACGGTGGCCCGCACCAGCTTGTGTGTGTGTGTGTGTGTGTGTGTGTGTGTGTGCTTTTATATATAT